>NW_023652723.1:0-5167 GCF_015228065.2 Penaeus monodon
ATTATAAAAATTTATAAATTTTAATCAAAATTTTTATTAAATTCTGTACCTATTATTTATATTAATAAAATTGCAAATACAAATATTATACAAAATATTGCGAATATCCAAAAAGAAAAAATTCTAGATTACTTCAAGGCATTTTCGAAGTATTTTCCGCTTTTTTTCTTTTAGGAAATTCTTTTATCATTTATTATATTACATTTTATTTATTTATCATCATCTTATCATCATTCATTTTCATATCATCATCATTATATCATTATCATTATATACATCATTATCATATTTTATCATTATTATCAATTATTGATTATTATATATTATTGATTATTATAATTTGCAATAATATAGTAATACAATATAATACAATAATAACATAATATAAATAATAATTATTAACTTAATTATATCAGTTATTATTAATATTTATTTTAATATATATTTAGAATTTATTACATAAATAACATAATAATAATTACATGAAATAATTAATAAAATATAATAACAATTTAATTATATACTTATATTATTTTATATTATTATTATTATTATTTATATTTAGTTATAATATTTTTAAATATAATATATAATAATAATAATAATAATATAATAATAATAATAATAATAATAATAATAATAATAATAATATAAATATATAATAAAATTCTAATTATTTCAATTTTAAAATTCATTTTATCTATTTTAATACAATTGGTAATTATTATCATTATTACCCTAATTAATTTGCCGAAATACCCAAAAACGAAAAAAAACGTCATTTTGGAGTATACTCTCAAAAGGCTATATTTCGCTAGATTTTGCCGCTTTTTCGACTTTTGGGAATGTTTTTTCTATACCTTTTTTATATTATATATGGACACAATTCCTGTTATTATCATCATTATTATCATGATTATCATCATTATTATCGTTTTCATCATCATTATCTCATTATCATCATTATATCATGATTATCATTCTTATTGCAATTATATCATCATTATGCATTGTTATCATTATTATTGCAATTATTGGAGTTATAGTATATATATTTTGCAATATACTAATTATCACATACATAATAATATATAACAATATAATACAATATAACGATTTTATAATATTATTTATATATTATCTTATTAATAATCGTATACTTAATTATTACTTTATAATAATAATATTTAACAATATAACATTTAAAATAATAATATGATAATATATTACATAATTATACTAATAACAATATTATTAGCATTATTATCATTATACTTATATTATTAATTATTGTTATATACAGTTATAATAATTTTTGGCAATAATATATAATTAAGATAATATATAATAATAATTAATATAATAATAATTATATAATAATAAATATATAATAATAATAATAATAATAATAATAATAATAATAATAATATTCAAATGTTATCAAAATTCTCTTTATTCTCACTTTTACCATCATTATTGTTATGATTAATACAATTCTGGTAATTATTATCATTATTACCCTAATAATTGCCGAAATACCCAAAGAAATCGAAAAAACGTCATTTTGGAGTATACTCTCAAAAGGCTATATTTCGCTAGATTTTGCCGCTTTTTCGACTTTTGGGAATGTTTTTCTTATACCTTTTTTATATTATATATGGACACAATTCCTGTTATTATCATCATTATTATCATGATTATCATCATTATTATCGTTATCATCATCATTATCATCATATCATCATTATCATCATCATTGTCTCATATTGCAATTGTTATCATCATTATTGCAATTGTTATCATTATTATTGCAATTATTGGGCGTTATAGTATCTATTTTTGCAAGAATTACTATAACCACAACATTAATATTAATGACAATAATAATAACAATAATACGATTTTAAATAATTATTTATATCTTATCTTAATTAGTATCGTTTTATTATGTAATTATTACTGTTATAATAATTATTTTTGCAATTATAGCTACCAGTACAAATAATAATGTGATAATAATTACAAATACTAATACTAATAACAGTTATAACCCTAGCATTATTATTCTTATACTTATACTTATTATTTTATTGTTATTATTACAGTTATAATAGATTTTTTTGGCAATAATTACTAGTAATAAGATAATAGTCATAATACTAATAAATAAATAATAATAATAATATAATATAATAATAATAATAAAAAAATAATATACTAGATATAATATTAATAATATTCAAATGTCATCAAAATTCTCTTTTCTCACGTTTAACCATCATTTGTTATGATTCATACAATTCTGGTATTATTATCATTATTACCCTAATCAATTGCGAATACCCAAAGAAATCGACAACGTCATTTGAGTATACTCTCAAAAGGCTCTATTTCGCTAGATTTTGCCGGCTTTTGAGGGGGGACTTTTGGGAATGTTTTTCTTAATACCTTTTTTATATTATAAGACACAATTCCTGTTATTATCATCATTATTATCATGATTAGCCATTCATTATTATCGTTTATCATCATCATTATCATTTATCATCATTATCATCATCATTATCATCATTATTGGCACTTATTATCATCATTATTGCAAATTGTTATCATTATTATTGCAATTATTTGGAGTTATAGTATATATTTTTGCAATAATACTAATAACCACAACAATAATAATAGTAATAACTATATACTACTACCAATAATAACGATTTTATAATAATTATTTATATCATTATCTAATTATAGCGTTTTACTGTATTAATTACTGTTATAATATTATTTTTGCACATTATACTACCCAGTACAAATAATAATGATGATAATAATTACAATAATAATACTATAACAATATTATAACCACTAGCCTTATTATTATTATACTTATACTTATTATTATTATTGTTTATATTACAGTTATAATAAATTTTTTGGCATAATAATAATAATAAAATATAGAATAATATAATAAAAATAAATAATAATAATAATATATAAATAATATAATATATATAATAATATTAATTAATAATATAATATATTTAATAATATCAAATTTTCAAATTCTCTTTATTCTCACTTTACCTCATTATTGTTATATTACACAATTCGTAAATTATTTCATATACCCTAATATTGCGAATCACCAAAGAATCAAAACGTCTTTTGGGTTACTCTCAAAGGCTATTATTGACTAGATTTTCCCTTTTCGATTTTGGAATTTTTTCTTATACCTTTTTTATATTATATTGGACACATTCCTTTATTATCATCATTATTATCATGATTATCTCATTATTATCGTTATCATCATCATTTCATCATTATCATCATTTCATCATCATTATCATCATTATTGCATTTTTATCATCATTATTGCAATTGTTATCATTATTATTGCAATTATTGAGTTATAGTATATATTTTTGCAATAATACTAATAACACAACAATAATATGTAATACAATAATATACATATAGACGTTTTATAATAATTATTTATATCATATCTTAATTAGATCGTTATTACTGTAATTATTACTGTTATATAATTATTTTTGCAATTATACACCATACAAATAATATTATTAATATTACAATAATAATACTAATAACATATTTAACCACTAGCATCATTATATTATTCTTATACTTATTATTATTATTGTTATTATTACAGTTATAATAGATTTTTTGGCAATAATACTAATAATTAAGATAATAGTAATAATAATAATAATAAATAATATATAATATATAATATACTAATAATAATATAATAATTATATAATAATAATAATAATATTAATAATATTCAAATGTTATCAAAATTCTCTTTATTCTCACTTTTACCATCATTATTGTTATGATTAATACAATTCTGGGAATTATTATCATTATTACCCTAATAATTGCCGAATCACCAAAGAATCGAAAAACGTCATTTTGGAGTATACTCTCACAAGGCTATATTTCGCTAGATTTTACCGCTTTTTCGACTTTCGGGATTTTTTTTTCTTATACCTTTTTTATATTATATATGGACACAATTCCTGTTATTATCATCATTATTATCATGATTATCATCATTATTATCGTTATCATCATCATTATCATCATTATCATCATTATCATCATCATTATCATCATTATTGCAATTATTATCATCATTATTGCAATTGTTATCATTATTATTGCAATTATTGGAGTTATAGTAATATATTTTTGCAATAATACTAATAACCACAACAACTAATAAATTAATAACAATAAAATAACATAATACGTTTTATAATAATTATTTATATCATTATCTTAATAGTATCGTTATTACTGTAATTATTACTGTTATAATAATTATTTTTTGCATTATACTACCAGTACAAATAATAATGATGATAATAATTACAATAATAATACTATAACAATATTACCACTAGCATCATTATTATTATACTTATCTTATTATTATTATTGTTTTATTACAGTTATAATAGATTTTTGGCAATAATACTATATTAGATAATATAATAATAATAATAATATAATAATAATATAATAAAATAATAATAATAATAAAAATAATAATAATATAATATTATATATTCAAATTTACAAATCTCTTATTCTCATTTACCATCATTTTGTTATGATTATACATCTGTAATTATTATCATATTACCCTAATAATTGCCGAATCACAAAGAATCGAAAAACGTCATTTGAGACTCTCAAAGGCTATATTTGCTAGATTTGCCCTTTTTCGCTTTGGATGTTTTCTATCTTTTTTAATTATATTGACACAATCCTGTTATTACATCATATATCATGATATCATCATATTATCGTATCATCATCTATCATCATTTCATCTTATCATCATCATTACATCTTATTGCAATTATTTCATCATTATTGCATTGTTTCATATTATTGCAATTATTGAGTTATAGTATATTTTTTGCAATATACTATACCACATATATAGTATAACAATAAAACAATAATACGTTTTATAATAATTATTTATATCATTTTTATTATATCGTATTATGTATTATTACTGTTATAATTTATTTTTGCATTATCTACTACAATAATAATGATGATATATTACATAATAACATAACATATTAGACATACTCATTTTTTATACTTATAC
>NW_023652724.1:2500-5167 GCF_015228065.2 Penaeus monodon
TCAAATGAAGGAGAAAGGGAAAAAAAGGAAGAAAAATAGGAAAGGGAAAAGGGAAATGACGAGAAACACAACTACAAACAAAATAAAGAAAAAGGAATGAGAATAAAAGTAAAAATAGGTGGAAGATCTAGCTGAAGTCCGTCCCATTAAAAAACCCCCCTGGGAAACGCTCACCTGCAAAATTTTTAACTTGACAAAACTTTCAAAAGGGGTCTTTTTTGGGCTCCCCCCGATTCACAAACTGGGGAAACCAATTAACCCATTATTATCAATTGGACTTTTAAAATTAAATTTTTCAAAATTTTTGGTACCATATTAACCCCCCTGACAAAAATGAGTATACGTTGAGAACATAAAGATTTTGTTTAAAGATTAACTGCTTGAAATCTGAGCCTGTTGTTTGGCCAGTGTAGATATAAATCCTTTTCACAAAAGTCCCTTGAAAGCCCACCACCTTTTTGTGCATGAACTCTTAATTCAAGAAATACCCTCACACCTGAATGAAAAACAATAAAAAAAGCATCAACTGGAAACCTGTCGACTCAGAAATTCACTTTCAGTGACAACCTATATACACAAATAGAGGCGTAGCCATGGGGTCCCCTTAGGTCCCACCTATGCTAATGCCTTTCTATGCCACCATGAAAAAGAATGGTTAAATCAATGCCCTGAGGAGTTCAAACCAAATTTTACCGAAGATACGTGGTGATACTTTCTTCTTTTTAAAAATTGTTCTCAAGTTGAACGGTTTGTTTCATATCTTAATACTAAACACCCAATCTAAAATTTACATATAAAATTTAACAGAACTCAAAACTCCCATTTTTAGACATCCTCATAACAAAAGAAACGGCAGATTAACAACATCAGTCTATAGAAAACCCACATTTACTGGCCCTTTGGTATAAACTACTCAAGTTTTTTTCCCCCAAAACTGTTTAAACTTAATAGCATTACTACATTAAACACAGAGCATACAGCATTCTCTGACTATGTTAAATTTGACAAAGAGATTTAAAATTTTTCTAATTACTCACAAGATTCATACCCAAGCAAACTGTTTTACAGAATCCTAAGAAAAAATTTTTAAACAGAAAAATTTAAACCCCTGCCCGGTTTATCATTTTCAAAAACTCTTTTTATATTTCACTTCCTACCTTGGGCATTTAAATTTTTAAAAATTAGGAAAGGGAATTTTAAACTTTTTAAAGACACTTTCCCCCAAAAGATTTCAGATTTTTTTCAAAACAATACCCTATGCTTCTCTTTTTTAAAAAACTAAGCCTTTACCATTTCACGAACCGTTTTTTTTACAAATTTAAAAGTTCGAGATGTAAATCTCATATGTGGGTAGTACCCCGCGGTCTCTAAACACCGTATCTTGAAACTGGGTAAGTCTTCCGTACGGGTTCACTCATTCACCACCCTCTCCCCATCAGAAAACACTGCTATTCCACTGGCCATCCACTCACCCAAAAATGATTTTCACATTCGCCCTCTGCCTCAACAGATTAACTCATACCCTGGATCACGTTTATCTAAAGATGGAAACCAGCCCTTTAAACAACAAAACCCAGCTGCCATCCCTTTGATACTCAATAGAAAGCATATATTTTTTCTATGTAAGTCGTTAAAAATGGATTTACGTTTTTTGTTTAGTTACTTTGAATTTTTGTTTGTTTTATAGCTTGCTTTTAAACCTTCTACAGTTATAGTCAATTTTTGATAAGTTACTAATTTCATTGTTCTAATTTTACCTGTTTACTTTTTTTTAACATAGTTTGCTTTAACAACTTCCCCTCCCCCTTAATGCCGTATACTTAGAGCCAACTTTTTACTCCTTTTTTTGTATTTTGCTATTGCTTATGTTTATGGTTCTTTATAATATATATTATATAATATATATATATATATATATAAAATATATATATATATATTTATTATGTATGTATTTTTTTAAAAAAAAAAAGTAAAAAAACCGTATTTATGTTGACAATGTTGAAAAGGGATAATGAGAATGTATATCTTTACAATACAAAAGATTTATTTGACCGGTTTCGATTATTCTTCGTCAAAATTACAGACTATATTTATATCAAAATTAGCTGACGAAAAACCTGAAAACTTGACCTCCCGTTCGTTGTTCGTATAATTGCTACCGTTACCCTGGATGTTTTTAATCTGCCCCAACATTTTCTGTCGATGATGATGATGATATGAAAAAAAGAGATAATAAAGATAAATAATAATAATAAAAATAAAATAATAAAATAATAAAAATAATAAAAATAATAATGATAAAAATAAAGAAAAAAAGAAATTATATGATAAGACAATGAGCGTGGAAAAAATCAACAATAACAAAAAAGATGGGATAGTGGTAAAAATATGATAACAAAAAACCAGAGCATCTGACCAGCAAAGTTGAAAACAGTCGAAATTAATATATAAACAATAATAACATGCACAGCGCAATAGCAGCAGCAGTAGTATATTAGCCAATCACTCAAATTGATTTCGAAAAAAACAACCAATACAGGAATTCCCAAAGAAAAAAAACGAAATTTTTTAAAATTAAAGGTGTCCTCAAAAAGGGAAAAAAATACCTCTGCGCTTCTGGGCTTTATTAAAAGCATGCAGTTTTCCCTTTCAAGGAAAATTTTTTGG
>NW_023652725.1:0-5167 GCF_015228065.2 Penaeus monodon
AGAGCTTAAACTCATCACATCCAGTAGTAAGGGAGGTTCAAGATTGGCTTGCACTGATGTCAACACATAAAAAGATAACTCTGTGTTGGGTGCCAGCGCATGTTGGTATCAGTGGGAATGAGCGAGCTGATCAGAAGGCCATGGCAGCTGCCGCTCAGCCTTGTGATGCTCGTTTTCCTCTCCCACACACCGACCTGAAACCCAGCATCAGGAGATGGCTTCGTGATAAATGGAAGGAACAATGGAGGCATACCTCTTGAAACAAACTGCGAGAGATTAGAGATGACCTTGGCAGTTGGGTGACTAGCATCCATCCCAACCGAAAGTGGAAGTTGCATTAACAAGACTAAGAATTGGGCACACAAGACTGACTCGTGGGCCAATGATGGCTAAAAGTGAAGTACTTTGTGAGGGATGCCAAGAGCCATTAACGATCGCACATGTAATGGAAAGATGTGCAACATTCTCAGACCAAAGACGTATGTACTTGTCTCCCCCATTTACATTGTATTGGGGGAGGATTGTGATATAGAGGGTCTTATTAGTTTCCTTGGGGAGACTAATATTTTCAATAAAATCTAATCATGCATAATGTTTATGCAATAATTTTATATACTTAGAGCATAATATTTATGCTTTGATTTTAAATATATTTGATGTTATTTGTAAGATATTTATTGATAGATTTTTAAAGTTTTAAATATTCTAATATTTCTATTTAACAAGGCATTCGCCGCTAATGACCTTGGCTGTTGATGCGGCAGATAATTTTAAATAATCAATCAATCCTGCGTCGAGCGATGCGAGGGAAAACCGAATTGTTTGTGTGAGAGAAGGTTATGGTCTTCGAGATACCACCTTAGTCGAGTGTTTATGATTTTTTCGAAAATTTTACCTAGTGTCTCGAGTAGACTAATAGGGCGGTAACTCTTGGGGTCAGTCGGGTCTTTTTGTGGCTTAGGAATGAGGGCCACTAAAGCAGCCTTAAAGGGAGAGGGAAAATAGCCGGAAGCTAGAGAGGCGTTGTAAAGGTGAGTCAAAGCTTGTATAAGGTTATCAGGAAGGTGAATATAAGAGCGTTGCGTCCGATCTGTGAGGAGCCTGGAGCCTTACGAGGAAACCTCTTTATTTTTTTCCTCACACGAGATGGGGGCAATGAGTTCGCAGGTGTCGTCCAGCCTATCCAGTCAGATAATTGGTTCTGGGTTAGTTTCTACTCTGTTCTCTTGACTCCAGGTACCAATTTCTTGAATTTTTTGAGTGAACAGGGGATGAGGAGGGTGAGGGTAGAAAACTTGGGCCCAGTGTTCTTCAGAAATCTTAATAACATCCACGGGATCTGAGACTTTTACATTATTGTGATTGGGGTGGGAGAAGGAGGGGAAGTTACTACCATTAAGTTGTTATTTTTTTGCCAAAATTCCCGTGGATTGCGAAGTCTGTTGCATTCTACTTTTTTAACTAACTTTGTCCAATATTTTTGTCGGTCGTTATCAAGACTGTCGATGACACGTTATCGATAGTCATCGAACATGGTTTAATCTGTTTAAATTTTGAGTGAAACGACTTCGAGAACAGGTCAGGAGACGTTTTGTCCTTTCAGATGGCTGAAATGATATGCGTGTTTTATACCGACACCTGGGGATGGTGCTCAGCATAGTTGAGGCGATACAGGCGAAGATGTAATTCCAATGCCCATCTATTGTTTGAGAATCAAGTCCTTCAAGATTAAATTCAAAGTTATGATATGTGGAAATTTTTTATTATGATGGGTATGTGGTCTGAGCAAACGTTCGGACCGGGTTGTAGGTGCGTGTGATAGGCAAGTGCTGCCCTGTTCCCGAAGATGTAATTCCCGAGATCAGGGCGGCCCTTTCCTCTATTTGTGTATGAGGTGAAGAAATCGGGTCCTATGTGTAGTGGAGTCGTTTGGTTTCAAAGATGGAATAGAGTTGCCTACCATGAGCATTGGTAGTGCTGCGGTGTAGTGTCGTGTGGGCAGCGTCGGTATCTCCGGCAAAGAAGACTGGGAGGTTTGTATAATTAAATAATTTGTTAAAATTTGCAAGAGGTAAATTAGTCCTAGGTTTTATATAGGCAGTGGAAAGGATAATGGGGCCCTGTGGGGTGAATAACCTGAATGCCATGAAGTCAGGGTGGCTGAATGAGAGGGTGAGAAACTCATGCATGATGGTGGAATTTACGAGGATACAGGAACCCATTTGCTATCCGTCCCCTGATTGCCTGGATGTGTAACCATAGTGCCGAATTCTATAGCCATTAGTAATGGACCTCTAGGCCTAGGTCCTCCTCGGTATAAGTAGTGACCGTCCCAGCCGGAAGTGACTGACACAGCTGGAGGAAGGATGGAGGGAGCGAGGTGAGGTCATCGGTCCCGACTGCTACATCATACACACACATATATATATATATACATATATATACATATTTATACATATATATACATATATATATGCATATATATAATATATATATGTGTGTGTGGTGTGTGTGTGTGTGTGTGTGTGTGTGTGTGTGTGTGTGTATGTGTGTGTGTGTTTGTGTGTGTGTGTGTGTGTTACGCAGCTTCCAAAAATATGTATTAATAAACTAACTGGTTGTTTACATTCAACCGATCACACTCTTTGTTACAAACTACTTAGGTTGCCAGATGTACAAAAGTGGAACCCAGCAAGTGTACAGAAGTATGTATATATGTATATGTTTATTTTTATATGTGTATATACATACATATATATACATATGCATATATATGCATATATATGTGTGTGTGGTTATAAAGGTGTCGTATTTGAGGCTGCAAATTCTATAAAAAATATACTGTTTCATTAAAAAAACATTAATAAACTGGGTTCATATTGCGTTCCTTTAATATTATACATGCATAATGTTCACAATTCAACGAAAGTAAGTAATAGTGGCGTGGATTTCATATAAAAAGTTACTGATGATTAAGTGCTTTCAATAAAAATATAAGATTCAGAATTGCATATGAAAAAATGATAGAATTAAGAATAACAAAAGAATAAGAAAGATGGTAACAGAATGAACAAAGATGGTAACAGAATGAACATAAAAGATAGAATAACACTGAGTTATCGAAACCTCAAGACAAGTGCTTCGTGGTGTGGTGGATAAAAAAAAAATCCGGCTTTGCATGTATATTATCCGTTTCCTGTGAATACATCCACAAATTTTCGCTTAGGGATGCCTGAAATATATATAATGTCGGGGATAGGACGTGCGTATTTATCTTATTATCGTTATTATTATTATTAATTGTTGTAGTAGTAGTAATTACGTAGTATTTTTTAATCATTATTGTCACAAATTTTAAAAGCTAAACAAATATATTTAGAACTAATAGCGAAAGTCTCAAAGAATGATTAAATTATATTAATACAGACGTGTCAGCCACCCAGAACCAGCATTTGATTCCGTTTATTATCGATGATCTCGTGAACCGCCAAACACGAGCAAGTGTCAAGAAACACCTGCTAAGTTTTCCCAAAGAAGGTTCACTTTGGTCCCGATCCTGGATCCTGCAAAGTAGAAGTCACCAAAGCGGAAAAAAAAAATATATATATGTATATATGTATATATATATATATATATATATATATATATATATATTCTTATTCTTATTCAATGGTATAGGCTCATGTTTGAGCGGCCGTGGTCACAGCATGATAATTAATTGTAGTTTTCATGTTGTGATGATCTTGGAGTGAGGACGTGGTAGGATCCCCAGTTTCTTTCCACGGAGAGTGCCGGTGTTACCTTTTAGGTATTCAATCTCTCTATTTATCCGGGCTTGGGACCAGCACTGACTTGGGCTGGCTTGACCACCCAGTGGCTAGATAGGCAGTCGAGGTGAAGTTCCTTGCCCAAGGGAACAACGCGCCGGCCGGTGACTCGAACCCTCGAACTCAGAGTGCATTGTGACAGTCTTGAGTCCAATGGTCTAACCACTCAGCCACCGCGGCTTCTATATATGCACATATATATTAAAATAGTAAAAAACATTAAAATGACTATCAATCCTCCCAATATATCCCCAATCCCGTCGTCGTCTACACAGGTAGGCTCGGTCACGTTGGGCGCCTCCTGGACGGCTGGCTCGGTCACGTTGGGCGCCTCCTCGACAAATATATATATATATATATATATATATATATATATATATATATATATATATATATATATAATTTATATTTATATGTATGCACACACACACACACACACACACACACACACACACACACACACACACACACACACACACACACACACACACACACACACACACACACATCATCATCATCATCAAGGGGCTAACGCCGACGGGGGCGCATGGCCGCATCCACCCTTCGCTTCCAGCCACGAGGATCCCTCGAGGCGAGTCTCCAGGCAGGCACACGGCCCATCTCTAATTCCTCGCGACAGGTCTCGTCGAGCTGCCCAAGCCATGATCTCCTAGGACGTCCCACAGGTCTCCTCCACCCAGGGTTGTCTCGCAGAGAGACAACCTGATGGGCAGGGTCGTCCATAGGGGGGCGTGCTAGGTGGCCATATAGCCTGAGTTGGCGATCCCGGATTATGCATGTAACAGGTCCCATGCCAGTCTCACGGTGTAATCGCCGGTTGGACACGTGGTCCTGCCAACTGTACCCCATGATCTGGTGTAGGGACTTGTTACAAAAGGCATCAAGGCGAGACTCCAAGGCGCTGGATAGCGTCCAGGTTTCGCTTCCATAGAGCAAAACTGGAAGTATCAAGGCCTTGAAGACACGCAGCTTGGTCCTTCTGCATAGGTACCGACATCTCCAAACGCTCTTGTTGATCGAGTTCATGGCTCCTGTTGCCAGACCAATCCGTCTACTGACTTCCTGGTCTGACAACCCAGAGATATGGACTATGCTACCAAGGTATGTAAAACTTTCTGTGACTTCAACGTCCTCGCCGCAAGCATGGATCGACTGAACGGGTTCCCCTAACAGGCTCCCAAAGTCCTGAATCTTGGTCTTGGTCCAGGAGACCTCTAGGCCTAGGGGCTTCGCCTCATTGTTAATGCATCAAGAGCCGCCACAAGTGACTCAGGGACTCGCAACATCGGATCGACAATGCTAGGTGTTCCGCCTTGGCT
>NW_023652726.1:0-5167 GCF_015228065.2 Penaeus monodon
AAAAAAAAAACCCCCATTTGCCCCTTTTGCCCCCTGCCCCTGGGTTAGTAAACCTAAACAGTTTTTTATATGTGTACTCATATATATTGCCTACGTTCTTGAAACTTGCCTAAGGAAATTTAATTTGGTTGAATAGTTAAAAACTAATGCAGATTGTGGCCCGTCCCACCTGCACTGGGTACAGAGAAGCAAAAATTTACGGCTTTTCCTTTTCTTCTTCTTATAACATCATTTCTTTAATATTAAAATGTCAACAGATAGCCAGAAATCAGCGTTTTTGACAAGCCCAAGGCACAATCAACGACCGTCCCCCCCTTTCGAGACATCCATCCTCCTCAGGCTTGTTCATTGATCGCGAATTCAGACGGGACTGCCTCGCCCCTATACGAAGTGTCCCTGGTAGGTCCGAAACTGGCTAAGTTTTTTATGTTTTTGGGAATATAAACAGCCCCCTATAATTAGACACAAATAATGAAACATTAAAACACTCAAGACATGTTAATTGAAGTTAAATCAGTGGTGAGAAGCGCTGGCCCGGACGGGTGACTGTGGCGGTCCTTCCCATAATGGTTTTCTATCGGGATGCAACAAGAAGGCAAAGCTTGCCTGGGAAGAAACTGAGATTCCTGGTTTACGAAGTATTACATCCAGGTGTAATACATATTTATCGGTAAAAAAGTGGTTTGTAATGTTATTGTGCTTACCCTTATTCCTTCTCCCTCTTCTCTCCCGCTCTCCACTCCCTCTCTTCTTCCTCCTCTCTCCCCCTCTCTTCTCCTCCTCTCCTTCTCTCTATATATTATATTTATATAATATAAATATATATATATCTAATATTATATATATATATCCTTTTATCTATGTATGTATATATATATGTTATAATATGTAATATTGGGGGTGTTTGGTGTGGGGGTGGGGGTGTGTGTGGTGTGGGTGGGTGTGTGGTGGGGGGGTGGGGGGGGGTGGTTGTGGGTTGGGGGGTTTTTGTGTGGTGTGGGGGTGGGGTGGGTTTGGTGTGGTGGGTGGGGGTAGTGGTGCTTGTGTATTTTTAATTTCTTTTAACGACTGAACAATAAGTTTTCCCTGATATGCGTGAAAGGATTCTTATACAGGCCTGTTTACCCCCAGTTTTTGGTTAGAGCGCCCGTGGGCTAATACGCGGATGTCGAGGGGTTTTTCGATCCCCTTTACGGGGCCACAGTGTAAATCAAGAGCATTTTTTTGCCCCCCAGCTGTTCAGATGAAATATTTAAAATAATAGTTTCCTCGGGAAGGGATGATTTGGAAAAAAAAAAACAAAAAACGTAAATTGGGCCTTCCTACAAAGTGGTCTGAGATTTTTTACTCACTAGTTTTCTCGTTTGGTAAAGGGTCATCTTATTTTTCCCTAACTTTACGGACATCTTTTTTAACTCGGGTGTGATCTCCACTTAGGTAGAATTAACTAATTTATGTAGTTCCCATATACAGATACATGTATCATATCTAATCTATTTTATCCTAAACCCCCCTCTCTATATATCTAAACCTATTCTGTCCCCACCTTTATGTCCTCTGTTCCCTGGGCTTCTCTGTAATCTGTTCCTGTCCTGTCCCCCAAGCTTGTCCTCATTCTTTTTATTAAATAAAGTATATGCCGGTCATCTTTTTTTTCCTCCTTTTTCACCCCGGCAATTTACTTTTTTCATTCTTTTTCCATTTTAATTGATGGAAATATGGAGCGCACAGGGAAAAAGCTTTTTTCCAATTCTGGGAATTTCCCTGTGGGAAGAAAAATGGCATTCCAACAAAAGCAACTGACGAAAAAAAAGAGAGAGTGGAGAAAAGAGGAAAAAAGACAGGGATTAGGGCCAAAGATTAAGAGAGAATGGAGAAAAAAAAAAATAATGAGGCAAGGGAAATGTCCCAGCAACCCCCCGTTTTTTTAAAGGACGTGTCCCCCCCTTTTAAAAATCCTGGCCACTAAACCAACTGGTGACTGTTTTTTGAACCCAAATTTTTTCCAGCAATTGGCACTCAGCAAAAGGGCCACCCGGGCATGGGCGTGTTTTTCGAGGCGGAAAAGGGTTTGGGGCCGGTTTTTCTGACGGCCAATGTTTACACCCGGAAACATGCTCTCCCCGAAATCATCCCCCCCGAAGCCCGAAAAGGTATATAAATTTTTCATTCCCCATTTGCCACCACAATACAGAAAGGGAATTTTTTGTTTTTTTTTTTCTTAAGCTAGGCATCAGATATTATTATTTTTCTCGAATTATTATTTCATTTTTTTACTTTTTTAATCCAACTTTTCGCACTTTTTTCAAAATAACCCCCTTTTTTTCCAACAACCCCTTTTTATGGCTTTTTTTTTTTCCCCCTACGTCAAAGCATCGTGTGGGCCCCCAACAAAGTCCCCTTTTTTAATTGAGCTACGACCCCCCCCCTTCCTGGCCTCCTTTCGGCGGGGGTTCGTCCCCCCTCCCGGGGGCCCGCCCCCCCTGGTGGTGGGCCACGGGCTCCCCTGGTCGTCCCCCGCCCCCCTGCCCCTTCAGGAGCTTCCCGGGCGGGCCTTCCCCTCCCCTCCTGGACCCTTCCCCATGATGAATAATAAAGATGAAATGCTTTTTCCCATAGAAAGTGAAACAGAAAAAATACCTCGGTAATAACCTTTTTTTTCATCTGGAAAGTTTTTTTGGGTAACATATAGTATATCAACTCCCCTTTGGGTTTTTCCCCGTCCCCCTCCCCTGTTCCCCTTTCCTGTCTGTCCCCCTATCGGTTTCCTGTCCCCCCCACACAACACCAACACCAAAAAACCCACACCACAAAAACACACCACAACACAAACCCCCAAAAACAACACAACACCACAACCAAACCCCAAAACCACACACCCCACACCAACACCAAAACCACACCAACACCCACCACACACAACACACCATAAAAAAACCACAACAAACCCAAAACATACACGCACACTAAAAACAAAACACACACAACCCCAAAAACACCGCAAAAACCAACCCAACACAAACACCCAAACACAACACACACCCCCCACAAACACATACCCACACACACAACACCCCAACCACACCACCAAAAAACACATATAAAAATATATATATTAATTATAATATATATATTTTATTTTAATATAATTAATTAAAAATATATAATTATAAAAATATTAGAAAAAAAAATACAAAAGGGAAAGCCTTTCATATAACCGGTGAAAAATGGAACCCTGGTACATCCGTCTCCACAGCTTCCAGCAAACTACGTCCCACCTGCCTTTCTTCAACAAGGCAAAGGTCCCCTTCCCTGTTTTGTCCCCCCCTGGACTGCCCTTTTCCCGGAGCTTTTATTCCTACCCGGGGAAAAATGCGCTTTTTTTCCCTGGAAAAAGTTTTTTTTTAAAAGTGTTGTATGAATTTTTTTTTTTTTTGTTATGGATTAAAAGATAATGATAAATAAAAAAACATTGGGTGTTTGTGATATTGACAATAATATGATGAAAAATGTTTTTAAAATAATAACGATTATTTTTTAAAGCTCGTAATGAATATTGGTACTAGTTAACTAACTAAATGCTATACAACCAAAAATATTTAAAAAAAAATTATTTCTAATCCCCCCTCCCCTTACCTACTTCCCCGTTTCCACGGCGGCCCTCATAAACATCAACCCCGGCCCTTGCCCTTTTCCGACTTACTGGGGGGGAGGAGGTTGAAAGGAGGCAGCTGACGGAAAACCATCGTTTTAAGACCTACGCCCAGGATCCCGACCGGTCAGCCTCATGAACACTTTTTGGCCCAAAAAGAGACTCAACTTCCACCTTTTTTGGGTTTTATGGAGGGTGAAGGACTGGGATGAAAGGGAAAGAGATGAGGTTTGGGAAAGACATTAAAAATGAGTTAACAGTAAGGATTTTTTTTGGGGTTTTTTTTCCCTTTTAAAACCCGGGGCTGATAACTTATGGCTGGAAAAAAATGTCAGGAGCAAACAGTAAAATTTTCTACAAATATCCGCGATTTTTCATTTCCTGTTTAAACAGTGCGCTTTTTCCTGGGATATTGTTTTTTTTCTTCTTTCACGGGAGCTGCAGTGGTTTTTTTGATCTGCATGGTCATTTTCCTATCTGTCCTAAACAATTTACGTCCCCACCCCTTTTTTTTTCTTTTTGGAAAAAAAAAATAGCCAATTTGAAATTTTGTAATTTTTGGTTTTTTAAGGGAACCCCGGTAAACAAAGATAAACTTGTTAGACATATTCTTTAAAAATGTATCCTACAGTAAGGCCCGCAATAGCAAATTTTGTAGTAAAAAACCCCAGGTAAATTGCAATAGATTTTAAAACATTGTGGGATAAATGAAAATAATAAAAATCATTTAATATTTTTCGTTTCCATTCCCTTCCAGGTGAACCTCCAAGTAAGTTGGGCGGAAGTCCTTCAAAGCCCAGGGGTAACCACTTTTTCCCCTGCCCCCAGCGTCCCCCAAGCGATAAAGACTTTTTACCTTCCCCCCTAGAGGCCATCAGTTTTTTTTTTTTCAGCATGGCCAAGCCCCGCGTTTTTGCCCTCGGTTGGGGAAACCCCGTACTCCTCTGGATAGATGGTTTGCTCTGTATCCTGGCCCTGTTGCCTCTCACGCCCCCTTCCCCTTTTGGTTTAGTGGGGCGTCCCCCCCCCTTTTTGCCGCCCGTGAGTGGTTTGCTTTTTTCAAGGCAGGTGGTTTCCTTTTTTATTTTTTTTTTTTTTTTTTTAATTGTTTTTTCCCGCTTTTCCTGCTTGGAAGTTTTTTTTTTTGCTTTCCCAAAAACCTTGCTTCTCAAACCCTTTTTTTTCTCGTTTTTTTTTGGTGACTGCTTCCCGTTTTGCTTTTGTTTTTTGAGCGTTTTTTTTTGCCCCCAATGGGTAGTGGGGGGTTTCCCCTTTGTTCCTTGTTTGGTATTGTGGTTTGCCTTTTTTTTTTTCCGGCTTGTTGGTGAAGTCTGCTCCTATCTTTTTCTGCCCCCTATGTTAAAACGGTTTCCTTCCCCTTTTGCCTTGTTTGGGGAAATGTGGTTTTTTCCCTTCTGTACTTTTTGGTTTCGATTTTGTTTTTGTTCCCCCCTTTTTTTCCCCCTTACTGGGTTGAAAAATGCCATTTTCTCCTTGCTTTTAAAGAAGGGTGGG
>NW_023652728.1:0-5166 GCF_015228065.2 Penaeus monodon
AACACGCTTTATCATTTTTTCGAATCTTCCCTTTCTGGAATTTTACGCTCAAATAATCCCGCTGACGCTTACTTTTGTGTATTGCACTGCGTGCAGGATTGCAGAAAGTTTCTGATCTCCTCTTTGTTGGGGGATTCATGAAGTAACAGTGTTTTCAGCTGTTCAGTGCAACTGTCTCATCTGGAACCCTGCTTTCGGTGGAATGATATGCTCCTTAAAACACACACGGCCGCACATACGCACGCACACACGAAGCGCATATGCACGAATGCACATTAACGAACACACACACACACACACACACACACACACACACATATATATATATATATATATAATATATATATATATATATATATATATATATATATGTATACATATAGATACACATACACATATGTGTGGTAGTAGGCAAACGCACAAGAAGTCAAATTACTCTTTATTTAGAGTGTACAGCTAGTGTTCGAGTGAGAGCCTAGCCGATGAGTGAGTAAGTTCCTTTGCTTGCTTGCTTGAGATTTGCGAAGTTCTGGCTTCGCCCGGGCCTTTCACTTATGGCCCGGCCTGTGTCAGCTTTTTATGGCTGTCTCATTTGTTGGTCTGACACTCGGTGCTTACCGTGGCGGTGGGATTGCCAGCAGGCGCTCCTGTAGCCGTGGTGTAAGCATCTCGCATAATCTCTTTACCAGCACGACGGCTGTGTTCTGTGGGGTTTGTCTTAGGAATTGCGTGTGCACGCAATTCTCCAAGTAGTGTATCAGTGTGGCGTTCGGCTCGCCGCAATGCATGCAACACCTCTCTTCACGTTCTATGGTTTGTATAATCTGCCATGCACAGTGGTAACCTAGGCGCATTCTGTGCAGAATGACTTCGGTACCTCTGTTGTTTATTTCAGAGAGTGCCAGTGGTTCATAGCCTGTGGCATCTGAGTACCAGCTGGCCGAGGGGGAATGTCTCGTTTCCTCTCTGTGAAGCTGCAGGAGGAAGGAGTTGGCCGTCACCGTACACTTCCTCCTAAGTAAATTTCGGCTCTGATGTATTATCATGGGATTTGGGGGCATACCCCGGCCGATTTCGGCTAATCTGTCAGCAAGCTCATTGCCTCTGATCCCTATATGGCTGGGAACCCAGTTATGATAATTCTTCTACCCTGAGCAAGCATCCTTTGTGCTATTGTGCGGATGGTTGTCAGGAGGTAGATGTTGTCAGTGGGTGAGCGCTGCTGAAGACAGTCGACGGCTCCTTTGGAGTCTGTGTGTATGACCACGTGTCCTTTCCTCATGGACGCGTGTCTCAGTGCTCCCATGATAGCAACTGCCTCTGCCTGTAGCGAGGAGGCGTTGTCTGTTACCCTCATGGATATTGTGGCATCCCTTGCTGCAAAGCCGGCGCCTGCAGTGTGGGTCAAGGGATCGACCGATCCGTCTGTGTAATATGTTCGGCTCCCCGGAGGGTGATGGTTGCAATGACCCTCTGGGTTTCTGCCTTTAGGCTAGGCGTACAATATTCACTCTTTTTGCTTGCCAGTCTCATGACCGAGAACTCTATCGAGGTTTGTGCCCACGGCGGAGCTTCGACAAAGTCAGGGTGTGGGGAGTCCATGCCCTTGGCCAGTAGTGGTTCTTTGAGCTGATGACGTATTAGCACCCTGGCTGTGTGAGACAGCCAGGAGTTGTTTGCAAACAGCTCGTTATTTGTTCTAGGCTTTGATTTTTTGTGTTTGGGTTTGTTTTCCCTGGATGCCCTCTTGGACGTTAGGACATTTGGCTTTTTTCCCTTATTTTCTTTTTTTATGTGCCTTTGATGCACACCTCAGTTTGTGTCCCTTGCTACAGAACCCCACATTTTGGCTTGGCTGTACATTTTAGCCTGGTGGTTTGCCCGTACTTCGGCACTTAAAAACACCAAAGGGGTTCAGGCAAAAATGGTATTTTTGGGTCCCCCAGTTACCCAGATCAAGGGTGGAGCTTGGGGTCCCTTTCATGGTCACCGGGACTTGCCGGTTGGAGTCTTCCCCCCTTCGACAATCGGGAAGCCCCCACGACCTGTGGGTGTGATGTTATCACCCCACATCGTATGAGATGAGAAGCCAAGTAACCATCTTGATCCTTCTCCTCGGGTTCATGGCGAGGGCCCATTTCCCCCCATTTTAACCCCTTTTGTCTCCGCAGGAAAAAAAAGGTGGTTGATTTTGGGCACGATGATCATGCCCTGATCTCGCGCAACCCCGGATCGCAGCCGATTTGGTGGTTTCCCCAAATGCCCTTACCATTTGGGTAGGTTGTCGAAGCCTTGGGGTTTTAAGGGGGACTTAAAATTGGGGAAACCCCTTTGGGGGTCCAGATCGCCATCGGGTCGGACCCCGGGCCTGTCCGTTTCGGCCCGCCCTTTCGGTTTGGGTTTGCTCGTGGAGGCACCACTTTTTGGGGGTTCAGCTGGGGCCCTGTTTCAGTCGGGGGTCGTTGAGGGGGGCCAAAACCTTCGGTCTGGGTGTGGCCTGGGGGCCACACGAGGTAATTGGGGACAGACATTTTGTACAGATTTATTCGTCGTCGGCCATTTTGGGCAGCAGGCTGACGGTCACCCTGTGTCGGGGTTTTCTTTTGCCCCCCGAGGCAGTAAGGTTCAGGGTGGCTGCCGTGGTCTGGGCCTTGCAGGGGCGAAACGGTAAGGTTTGTCTGGGGGGGATTTTGGTTTATATTTTCCTGTATTTGGAGGCTTCATCCATCACCCCCCACCCCCACAAAGGGTCCAAAAAGGGGGGCTGAGTGCTAAAACCCAATTTTAACGAACAGGGTGATGAGTGGATTACGCACCCAAATTAGCCGATTGCCTGGTACACAGGACGGTGGGGTACAACGGCAGCATGACGCTTGACCTACCCTCCCGAGGGAGACCCCCCGTTGACCTGACCGGGCCTGGATCGGGCCCCCTGTCTTCCCAGAATAGAGGCCCAAAGAGGGTGTTGCTAGCCACGGGCGTATCGTGCAAAGGCATCGTCAACCCCCCAGGGCCCCCTCTCCCAGTCACAAGGGGGCCACCCCGGCAAACCGTGGGTAGGGGTCAACCCCTGGGATATCCCAGAGGGGATGCCCTTCCACCTACAGGACATCCCTTGATGGGAACACTTGCTCCTCCCTCAGTGAGGAAGGGAGCTCTTTTACTTTTTTCCCGGGGTTCCCTCCGTTCCCGGGGGGGACCTTACCCTTTTTTTAAAAATGAATCCCCCTTTTTTCCCGAAAAAGCCCCAAAAGGGTTTCACCTCATTGAGAAAAAAGGGGGGGCCTGCACCTGTTTTCCGTCAGTTCCTTCATCCTCTGGAAAAAGCCGGCCCCGTCTGTTTACCACAGGAGGGAGAGGAATTAACATTTTTCCCCGGAGGGCCCAGGAGACGGTTTTTTTAGGTGGATCCCTCTTTTCTCTGAAACATCCAAAAGGGTGTTTCACCTAGTGGAGAAGGGGGGTCCTGACCTGTTTCCCGTAAGCCCTTCGTCCCTCTGGAAACAGAACCCCAGACTGTTTTCAACACAGTGGGGGAGAGGAGCTGACTTATTTTCCCGGCATTCTTTGGCAGGGGAGTTTAAATGAATCCCCCTTTCTCTGAAACACCCAAAATTTCACCCAGTGAGGGAGAGGGGGCATGTACCGTTCCGTAAGTTCCTTTATCCCTCTGAATTAGTAAACCACAGATATTTCATCACAGGGGGGAAAAGACAAATTTTTTCCAGGTATTCCTATCACGGGAACTTGAGTTCTGTCTAGCAGCTGTATTTAAAAGAACCTGGCGAAGCCTGACAAGGGGCTCTACCGCCATGCCCCATTCGAAAGAAAAAAAGGCGTCATCAAAGGTCTGCCAGCCCTCCCTAAAAAAAGAAAGGGAAAATCTATGCACACCGTAAGGGAGGCCTTCTAAGGCCCCCCCGAACACCCCCCCCTGCGGGAGGTAAAGTCTGCCCCCGTCCAGCCGCGCCCGAAGAGGGGTCCAGTTCACCAAAGGGGTGACAGAGTCATCCCAATGCCAAAAAATTTTGCATAGGAAAGAGTAGGTAGTAGGGCACGATGCTAAGCAAGCACATACATCGTGGGATCAAACAATGGGGGGCGCGTCACCGTCCGGTTAAAAGCGGAAAAGGGCCCAGGCCAGTTTCAGGGACCGGCGCGGTGCTCCTTTTTAAAAGCCCATGCAAAAGCCCACGATGGGGATCATGGATCATGGTAACCCCTTGGGGGTGCTCGGCTCCCCCCGCCCCCCTTGCCCGGGCCCCATTCCCCTCTCTCTGATGTCCAATTTAAAGGGGATTCACCGCGGGAGAGAGGGGGGAGGAGTTTTAAAAGGGTTTTTTTTTTGGATCGGCGGCTTAAAAAGCCAGCCGCGATGTATACTCCGAGTCAGGTCCGTGACTGCGCGGTGATAGGCGGGAGTCGGATCGCCAAACCCCCTGGACCGCTCTACCCAGCGCGGAAGCTTTTCGCACTTTTGGGCCCACAGCACCCCCTTCCATTTAGCGGTCGGAAACAACCCTTTGAAAACTGCATTGTCCGGAGATCGCAGGCTTGCAGGTCGTGCTGAAGCCTCCGGGCTGTACAATGGTAACTGTCGGCCCCTCATTGAGGGGTCGGGGGGTTCGCGCCCCGCCCCGGCGCGAAAGTTTAATTGTCGCCCTGGGGTCACTGCTGTGGCTGGGCACCCCGGGGGGGTAAGGACAGGTTCAGCCCGAGTCAGCACCAGCTGACACACTGAGGATCGGCATTAGTGAAACCCCGGGCCCGGGGTCCCCTCATGGCATAGCCCCGGGGGAGGCCAAAACTTGCAATCGGATTATCCTTGGTCGGGACGGGGTCGCTCCTGGGTGCGGAGGTGATGGTTTTAATGTCCCCCTTATAACCGGGGAAAGGGGCCCTCATGGGTGGGGCGGGGAGGTTGGTGGGGCGTTTATGAAACATGTGAGCAGTCTTGGAGGTCGCGGGGCAAGTAGATGTCTCGTTGCCGTGAGGCCCTAGGACGAAGCGGCGCGGGGCCTGCGGTCCGAAGCTGCCTTCCGAATGCTCCCGGGGGCCTGACTCCGGAGCTACAGAAAGTCAGCGGGGGAGCTATGGTGGTTCCCTAGACCACTCTGTGCGGGCACCGAAAATCCTGCTTTAACGAGGTCCGGGGAGGGTGGGGGG
>NW_023652729.1:0-5166 GCF_015228065.2 Penaeus monodon
CTTTTTTTTCCCCCCGCTCTCTTTGCACGGAAACACTACATTCCCCCTCTTTCCCGGAAAAAAAAGGGGACTGGAAACTCTGACATTCGCTTTTTGGTTGGAAAAAAGACATTCCCCTTTCAAACACTGGAAACCTGAAAAATTCCCCTTTTAGAACACTAAAACCCGACTTCCGCTTTCTGAGTACTGGAAACCCCGACATTCCGCTTTCTTAGTATTGGAAACACTGACATTCCGCTTTCAGGGAAAACTGGAACACTGACATTCCGCTTTCGAAAACTGAAAACTAATTCCACTTTCAGAAAACCCGGAAACCGACTTCCCCTTTTTTTTT
Organism: Penaeus monodon; assembly: GCF_015228065.2. Lineage (NCBI taxonomy): Eukaryota > Metazoa > Arthropoda > Malacostraca > Decapoda > Penaeidae > Penaeus > Penaeus monodon. The sequence continues at coordinate 335 of NW_023652729.1, forward strand.
GCTCAAAAACCCTATCATCCCCTGTTTTCATTTTTATCTTCTATTCGTTTTTACTTCGTTTTAGTTTTTTTAGTCTGTTATTCGTTTTGTCTGAAAACTCTCTCGCTCTGATTGGCTGACTGGAAGGATCTGTTTTTTTTTTTTTTTTTTTTTTTTTTTTTTTTTTTTTTTTTTTTTTTTAATAATATATATTATATATATATAATTTATTATATTATATATTATATATATATATATATACATATAAACCCGCTAGCACTTAACGTTATATATATTATATATTATAAAATATAAAATTTTATAAAATATTAAAAAAATTTATATAATATTAATATGTACCCTCTGTTAAAATATTATATTTTTTAATTATTTTCATTTAATATATTATATATATTATATATTATATAAGTTATATATTTTAATATATATAATATATTATAATATTATATTTTATATTAATATTAAAATGTGTGGGGTTTTTTTATGCATTTTTTTCTTTAGGTAAGTACAAATACCTAAATGAAAAATAATGCAAAAAAAAAAATATATACATACAAAAAAACCACACAAAAAAAATTATTTTCAAACACACACACACCACACACCAAACCACACAACACCACCCACCACAATATTAAATTATATTATATTTATATATATAATTATATATATAAATTTTATAATAATATATAAAAAATATATATTATATAATAAAAATTTATAATTTATTAAAATATTATATTATATAATATAAAATATATATTTATTAGACATGCACATTGGGGGTGTCTAAATAAAAAAATATATACATGTTATATTATAAATATATTATATAATATATATATTATATATTATTTTTGTGTGTGTGGGGGGTGTGTGTGTGTGTGGTGTGTGTGTGTGTGTGGTGTGTGTGTGGTTGTGTGTTTTATTGTGTGTGTGTGTGTGTGTGTGTTGTTGTGTGTGTTGGGGTTGTGTGTGTGTTTTGTTTGTGTGTATCGTAAATGCATCGTGTGTGATTTCTTTACTGATGCCTGTTTATAATTTTAAAATATATATATATATAATATATTATATATATTTATATAAAAAAGAGAGAGGAGAGGGGAGAGAGAGGGGAGAGAAGAGAGAGAAGAGAGAGGAAGGAGAGAGGAGAGAAATTTTTTTTAAAGGTAGGTCAGTTTGGCCGCCCCTGGTCACAGCAATACTTTTTGTACAACACACACACACACCCACCACACCCCACAAACACCACACACACACACCAACACCACCACACACACCCACACCACATACACACCCAAAAACACCCAAACACATCATAGCATTGAAAATTTTCGAAATTTGCTTCGCCCGGGGCCCTTCATATTGGCCCGGCTTGTCAGGCTCATTTTGTTCTTGACAATCGGGCTTACCGTGGCGGTGGGGTTGGGGGCAGGGGCTCCTGTGCCGTGGTGAGCATACCGCATATCTCTTTTTCCAGCACGACGGCTGTGTTCGGGGGACCCCCGTCTCAGGAATTTATATAATATATTATATATATATATATTATATAATTATATATATTATTATATAAATATTATAATTTATATCTAAATAATTAATTTAATATATATATATATATATATTATATATATTATTAATAATTTTTAAATATTTTCACATACATGTATGATGACAGATAAGATAAAGTGTGTGGTGTAATATACTACGTATATATTTGCATACACAACACCACCACACACCCACACACACAACACACACCAACCACACACACACACACCCCACACCACCCACAACACACACAACAAAAAGTGTTTCTAAATATATAATATATATATATATATATATATATAAAATTTTAATTTTATATTTATAAATAATTTAAAATTATATAAATAATTGTTTTTAAATTATATTTAAATAATATTATAATATATTTTTAAAAATAATATTAATATATATATATATATATATATATTATATGTACTATATATCACCCGGCACCCAGGAATCAACCTAAGACAAAAAAAAGTCAGACGCCCAAAAAAGACACGAGCCTTTGCAAAACCACTCCGCTGTCTCACATGCCAGGGTTTAATACGTTTTCACAAAAAATAGTTCTTGCCAAAGGGGGTGGACTCCCCCCCACCCTAACTTTGCGAAGCCCCGCCGTGGACCAAAAACCTCGATAGATTTCCCGTCATCTGAAACCAAAAAAGAATAAACCCCACGCCTAGCCAAAAGGAAAAAACCCCAGAGGGCATTTGTCGCGGTTTGCTCGTTAAATGTTTCACAGCCTCTTAAGTTTTCAACTCAAAGGGGTTATCCGCAAGGTTAATATTTTTTTTCCGAGTTTTCTATCTTTTATATGCGGTAGCACTGTGGCCGATTTGTTCAAAATAAAAGGGCCAAAAAGGGTCTAATAACTGAGAGATCCACAGAAAACCCAAAAACTGATCAAAAGGGCATAAATGGACAATTTACCTTAGTGTCTTTTCTGGTGACGGCCTTGCGGTGGTGTCTAAGTTAGAGCGAGAACGGTGAAGAACGTGAGAGTGAGTAAACGAAAAGAAGTGAGTAGTAAACGAGAGGAGAGGGGAGTAAAACAAAGAGGGAAGGGAGGAAACGGAGAGAGAGAGAGGGGAAGAGAGCGAGAGGGAAAGGGGGGGAGGCAAAAGAGGAGCGGATGGAGCGAGAGGGAGGGGATGAGAGCGAGAGCGTGTGTGTATGTGTGGTTGCGCGCGCGCGTGCATTCCGTGAAAAAGGGGTAAAAAATCAATAATCAATCGTTTTAAAAATCACCTTGTTCCCAGGGAAAAAACCCCGTGTTGGGGGCCATTACCCCGATCTTACTTTATTGTAGCTCAAAATTTTTCCTTATACACCTTAAATTTATTAAAAAAAAACCAAGGAACAAAATTTTAAAATGGGAAAAAGAAATAAAAGAGTGAGTTTTTGGTTTTTTACTAAGAGGGACGCGTACATGCACAAACCCAAAAAATTATCTTTACCTTCTTATATTTACCCACGGTCGCTGTTATAACAACCCATGTCGATGGGACCCACAAAATTCAAAAAAATGGAAAAAAAAAAAAGGCGACAGCGTGTTGCCTTGGCAAACCCCAGCCTGCCCTCTTTTCTGTTCCAGGTGGCCCTGGGGGGCTTCCCCCCAAGCGCGCATCCTCACTTTCGCGGTAATTATTTACCACCCCCCGCACAAAATCCCCATGGCATTTTCTGTGCTGCATTTCTGAGTCTCTAAACACTTATTTTATCACTTTTATCTTAAAATTGCAAGGTGGATTCCATTTTCTAATCATTTCGCGAGGTGGGGCCTCTTTTCTACAGGCAAGGCGTTTTTTATCATGGGAAAACCCAGGCCACGCGACCGTGAGGGAAGGGCATGTGGTCATCATAGACTCCGAGGGCCATCGACTGTCTTTAGCAGCGTCACCCAATGCAACATCACCTTTTGACTACTTCCTCACAAAGGGAGAGGTTTTGCTCAGGGTATAAGAATAATCATAAACTGGGTTCCCCGCCACATGTGTTCTCTGTGTATCTAAAAAATACTGCTACTATAATTTAAAAATATGTATGGTTGGCTCCCCTGCCTCCCCTATTACTTCTCAGATAGCTTGATTTGGTTTCGGTCAAACCCGGGACTTGGACCTCCTTTTGGAAGGAGAGGTCTGGTCTTCCTTACCCCAAGGGAAGGAACCTAACCCACTCCAAATCCCTTCCCTGGGTTTTATAAAATTTGCCCTTTAACTTTTTGTCTCAGAGCCCGGCTTTTGGGTTGGATGCAAGACTTTAGTCCTTCCTACAACACTACTCAAAACAAGAGCCAAAACGCTGGGTTTTGTTTAGGTAGGCCAGGGAGAAAATAGGATCGCTGCATAGGGAGATGATTTGCCCCACTGGGGGGTTTTATGTTGGGGATCAACATTAATGTGTTAAAAAAGGGGTGGTGAAAACCCCCACCCGTAGTCCATTTCTATGGCATGTGTGAAATGGTGCCTTGGAATTTGACTCTGGCTGTTCTGTTCCAAGTAGCCCCTACAAAACCAAGAGCTTACCTTGTTCCTTCTGGATCAGGCTCTCCCGATGGCAAGGGACTGCCAATTCAAAACCTTTTGCAGGTCAAGGAATACTCCACAATGTGCCCATGCTCAAGGTGGGCTATGCGGGCGCTGTGCTCTGCCCCGGGGAACCCCTGGGGTGTTCATGGGGGGTCCCGTTTTCCATTTGGGCCCCGGGTTTTGCACCCTCCTCTCGGCCTTTTTTGGGCCCAAAAGCGGGAAGAGTGGGTGGTACTTTCCTGGTTCCTTTGGTTTGGATGGGAAAATATGGTAGCCCTCTTCCAAATCGGGGTAGGTGGTGTTTCCCAGGCTTGTTTTAGAGTTGCAGGAATGCAAGCCCCTACTAGTCCCCGGGGGGACATGATGGGGTATGAGATAACAAACCCGGGGGTTTTACCTGGCTTTTTTAGGTTTCTTTTGTTCCCTCAAAAAAGTAAAGTCGAGTTATCGGGTTCGGCTGCCCTTCTCTGAATGAGAAGTCCGTCTGGTTGTAGGGCCCTTTTTGTCTTTCCCCCCAGTTCAGTTGGCAGGGGGGGTTGCTACTTGTTCTCGCAGAGAACTCTGCGCCAGTCTGTTCGCCTTGACTGGGGTTATGGTGCGGCTTCTGGGGCCGAGCGCGGTACTCGTTACCGTTGCCAACTTGAGAGGGTGGGATGGTGGCGAAGGACTCACACCATTCCAGCCATTTTCATGCCGCTCTGTTTGGGGTTTTAAAGGGTTCCCTTTGTTTTGGCCTTTTTTTTTTTCCCC
>NW_023652730.1:0-5166 GCF_015228065.2 Penaeus monodon
ATAAAGGCTAAAGATAAGATAAAGATAACAATAGATTAAGAAAGGTACATAAATAAGATAAAACAAAAAAAAAATTTTTAGAGAGGTAAATGATAAACTAAAATATAAAAGATAAAGAATAAGATAAAGAATAAGATAAAGATAAAGAATAAGATTTTCCAGTATTCTATATAAGTCTTTATAAAAAGATACAATATAAAATAGTTGTTTCCATTAATCTATATAACTTATTAAAAAAGATAAGGTAAGATAAAGTATAGGCTAAGATAAAGAATAAGATAAAGAGGCAAAAGATAAGATAAAGGATAACATAAAAATTAAGAGAGGTACATGAAAAGATAAAACATAAAAAATTTTAAGAGAGATAAATGATAAAATAAAATATAAAAGTAAACCCCCCCCTCTTTTATTTAGATTTCTATAAAAGATAAGATAAGAGTAAGATAGGATAAGAGTTTTTTTTAGTAAAGAATAGGATAAGATAAAACAAAAAGGAGATTACAAATAAGATAACCTTTTTTTACGAGAAAGAGAAAGGCTGTATGGTGGTGTTTTAGAACAGTAGTTATATATATTTGAGTGGCACTTTCCAAGATAAAACAGTAGTGGCTATTTGATGTAAGAGTCTTTTAATCTGGAGAACCCCTCCTAGAAAGGGTCCTTCTAAAAAGTAGATATCTCAGTAGTTGTTATTTGATTCCAGAGTTTATTCTCCATAACTAGTTTATGAGTTCCTCCCTAATAACGTTAATACACCGAGAAAGAGATACATGTTTCCCTAATAGAGAGTTTTTCCTCACCTTAGTAGCTCTAGGCTCCTTTTACAATAATCTATATACAGTGGTTTTGAGTTTCATGATGGTCATCACAAGGAGACAGTTGAGAGAAGATATGGAGGGAGACACAGATGAGATTTTTAGAGAATGGGAAGAGGCCCTTCCAGGGATAAGCAGGCCAGTTAGAGAGATTAGGATGGAAAACCCCCACCCCAAGGAAAGAAGGGACCCTGACAGCAAGAGGGGAAATAGAGATGTTGAAGAGAGGAAAAGGATTTTGATACAATCATTACCAGGAGGATGGAATCACCCAGACGCATGGGTAAAGGGGAATAGGGCAATAGAAGCTTCCCCTTTGATACATATCCTTTCAGAAGGAAATGAAAAGATAGGACACCCTGAAGATCCTTTTGAGGATGAATGGTCAGTTGCAGATTCTCAGATAGATCTAGATAGAAGAACAGGGTTAACAGAATACCAGATTTTGACAAATCTATATAGGAAAGAGGCAAATTGTCTAGAGTATCTTGAGCTATGTGACAGATGTGAAGCGAGAGGAACAGCAGGGATATGTAAAGTTTCAGTCACAGACATACCCATCCTAACCAAAGCCCTCCCCCCTAGATGGATAGTAGAATTAGGTGAACAGATATGGTCAGAAGCTGCAAGGCAATGGCAAGGCCTTGTGGCAGCTAACCTGAGGGCCGAAGCAATTCAATTGCGGGCCGAAATCATAGAATTGAAAATAGATATTATGAACAGATACCCTGATACATATAGGAAAATTACAACTAAAGCATACAAGAAAGGAACCAAAAATACGAAAAGAAAGGATCCCCCAGATGAAGTATTGTACATAAGAGATGGAACAACACCCCTTCTGGGTTACATAAGGGACGAATCTGAAATAACAGAAGAGGAAAGGGAATTAATGGCGTTATGCCAGAGACCAAAAGAGACCCATAAGATACCTAGTCCCCAAGCCCCATGTGGGGTTGCACTCCCCTCCCCCCCTCTAGAGAACTGCCCCCAAAACCTAGTAGAGTTAGTACCCCCCTCCTCCTCCCCCTCCCCCCCTCTAGAAAGCAGTCCCCATGACCCAATTTGTTTGGTATTCCCTTCCCCCTGTAAGGAGAACAGTAACCCTGAGGTGGAGCCTCAGTCCCAGCCCCTACAGAGGGAGGATAGAACAGGAGGAGACAACTCTAACAATCTATCAAGGAGAGAGCACAACAGGGAACAAACCCCTAACCCCACTTTTGACCTCGACTTAGCACAAAGAACCCCCCCACCCCAAGAGAATGAACCCCCGAGAATAGAGGCCTCTTTGGGTTCAGTATTTGATACCTCCATAGACACAGCCCCCACCCCGGCTCAGGAGGATAGAGTAGAAGCATGTCATACCCTGATAGACAGAGTAGTTCAGGTAGTTAACAGAATAGAAAACATATTTCAAGGAAATTTAAATTTTCCCCCTCCCCTTCTCAGTGAACAAGGAAAGGTAGTGGGAAATACACACACGTGGCAGGCATTTAGAGAACATGCAAGGAAAGACAGAGAACAAAGGGGAAATAGAGGAAAGAAAAAGAAAAATAATAGACAGACTCAGAAAAACAAAGAAAGAAGGATAGAACGAGAGGTTTTTCCCCATCCCCCTTCCCACCACCACCCCCCTCCCCCCCGCCCCTCTCACCCCTCTCACCCCCCTCTCCCTCGCCCACCTCCCCCCCCTCCCCTGCACCCATCTCACCCCCCTCACCCCCGCCCCCACCCCCCTCACCCACGCCCATCTCACCCCCCTCACCCCCGCCCCCTCCCACCCAGAAACCCCCCTCCTCCTCCACGCCCCCCCTTCCCCCAAAATACCCATGCCCCCCCTCCTCACCACTCCCCCCTCTATCCCCCAGGTTTCCAGAGAAACAAACCTTGGCACAGGGGAACAAAAGGCCAGCAGACTTGGCAAAGGCAAGGGAACAGGAAGGGATATGGAAACAGAAGGTACTATGGGAGAGAGAATGGAAACAGAGGGTATTACAGAGGGATGAGCATGAACGGATATACAGACATAAGAGAAGTAGCCCCCCAGGGACCAAACAAGTTAGAGAGGATAGGCAGACACAGGGAAGAAGAAGAAATAAGATTCTGGAAGAGGCAAGGGTGGGACAGGTTTCCCAGGGAAAGGGAATCAATAAGAAAAAGAAGAGAAAACACCCAATGGGGCCGAGGGGAAGGAGAAGGAGGTTGGTGGCAAGGAGAAAAGAATGGGCAACAGGGCTGGACTTAGTAGTTTCAGAGGTACCCCTTACCCATGCACAAAGATCAGTCCTATGCAAGGGCAGATCCTTTGTCCCTGGCCCCCCCTCCTACCGCCCTTTAACAAAGAATTTAACGTCTGCTTTGGAAGGCCTAGAAAGAGAGATTAATTCAAGGTTTTCAGCATCCCTCACCCCAGGTTCAGCCCCTCCAGTAAAGAAAAATAAAAAACGTCTACCCCCTCAGCTCCCAAAATTAAAAACAAGTACATGTCCCCCTAAGAAAATGCCAGGGTTAAGAGACAAAATAAAAGAAGAAGAGTCCCGGATTTTAGAGACAAACAAACGGAAAGTAAGGCCAAATTTAACAAGAGAGGAAATCAGGGCCTTAGATGAACTTAAGACAAACCCAAATATAGTAATTAAAAAAGCAGATAAGGACGGTGCCTTAGTAGTTCTCAAGGTAGAAAATTATAGAGCTATGGGACAGGCACACCTAAAAGACATAGACACATATAGACCTTTACCTAATCCACAGGAAGAGCTGCAGAGGGTGGAGGCAGAAAGCAGGATTTTAATAGGCAGATCTACTGCCGGACTCACCAACAAGAAAGAGAACGAGTTTTACAGCAGCACAGAGGGATGCTTTTTTAGCCATAAGCCGAATATCCCCATTGGTACATACTCCCCAAGACACATAAAAAATTGGATGAAGAATTGGGAACAGGGCCCAGGAAAGGCCAGTACTCAGTGGCTGTTGTGCCCTACGAGACCTGTAGATAGGTTACTAACAACCTTCCTCTCCCCTTTGTTGGAGCTTCTTCCAGAAAGGCTACAAGACACCACACATTTCCTGAGGAAGCTGAAGGAGGCCCCAAAAGTAGAGGGGGAGACCTACCTTTTTTCCTTTGATATTGTGTCTTTGTACCCCTCCATACCACAGGAGGAAGCAGCATGGACAGTGGCCAACTTTCGAAAAAAACTTGGGATATGTAAAGGTAGGTTAAAGGACCCGGGATAATATAACTGCCCCCCCCCCATACCCCGATACAGGAAGGCATAGAACACATCCTTTCTGGAACGCTACTGAGGTTTGATGACAAGTACTACCAGCAAATGAAGGGTACAGCAATAGGGGCCTCAGTATCAGTGGCAGTAGCAGAAATATTTGTACATGTAAGTATAGAACCCAAAAGGAAGAAATTGAAAAATCAAACCCAAACCTTTTTTACAGATTATTGATGATATTTTTGGAGTGTTTCAGGGCACAGAACAAGACCTGCAAGAATACTACAGACAGCTCAACCCGTTCCATCCAGATTGGAAATTCACGGTTGAATTTAACAAATACAAATTACCTTTTCTAGATACTCGGTGTATGTAGACAAAGAAGGCTTCTTGCAGAAAAACAGTGTTCCATAAACCTTCAAACACTCACCAATATTTACATTTCCAGTCGAGCCACCACCCCAATTTAAAAAAAAGCCTCCCTTTCTCACAAGGAATCAGAGTCAAGAGAATTGTAAGTGACCCTGAACACCTGGAGATGGCACTGAAAGAAATGGTAGGTTTTTCAGGGCAAGAGGATACAGTGAGAAAATCCTCAAGGCGGCAATGGGAAGGTTAGAGAAAATACCAAGAGATACACTTTTACAAATTAAACAAAAAGAGAATTTAAACAGAATTTAAACTTTACCATGCTTTATTCTCAGAAAATAGCAGGTCAAAAACACAGATCTGTCAACAACATCTGGGAAGGGGCGCAGGAAAGGGCTAGAAATACACCATGGGAAGACAGATTAAATGGCCACCCCCATGATAGCATGGAGGAAAGACAAGGGCCATAGCAGAAAGACTGATTAGAGCAGAGTTCCCCTCCCTCTTCTCAAAGAGGAGACTTACACAATGGAAGGGTAAGGGTACCTGCCAGATGTTTTATCCACAGAAAAAACCAGGAGAGAGCAGAGTTCCCTTCCCCTCTCCTGAGGGAGGAGACATTGCACAATAAAAAGGACAGGGAACCTGCCAGAGGTTTTATCCACAGATAACAAGGTACCCCCAGACCTCAAGGATAGATTGAACAGCCAGAGGAGCAACAACACCAGAAGGGAACGAGGGAACGCTTTCCCCAAAACAAA
>NW_023652731.1:0-5165 GCF_015228065.2 Penaeus monodon
TCTTTTTTATTTTTAAAATTTTGAAAGCCCGAAAAAAAAAAATAGAAGTTTTTCCCCATGTTTTTTTTTAAAAAATTTTCCTTTTTAAAAGGAAAAACACTTTTGGACGTTTGGGTTCCCCCCCCGTTGGTTTAAAAACACTGCAAAATTATATGTATATTTTCCTATTTAATTTTGTTTTCCTGTATCACTGGGGTTATACTCTTATCTTTGTTAGATATTTCCATTTTTTGAAGAATTATGGGGCTGTATTCTCATTATTGTTACTGACAATATTTTTTGTTTGGGTTAGTAACTTTTTTTTATTTTATTATAAATTCATCTTTTATCTTTAAAACTTGTTTATTTTCATTATTATTATCATTACTATTATTCTTTTTTTTTATCATTATCATTATTATCATTACTATTATTATTATTGTTGTTGTTATTATTATTATATTATTATTTTATTTTTATTATTTTATTTTTAAATCATTTCATTATTATCATTATTTTTAGTAGTAGTAGTATCTTATTATTTTATTATAATACATCATATCATTTTTAAAAATTTTTTATTATTATTTTTTAAAATTTATTTTATTATTATTATTATCATCATTATTATTATTATTATTATTATTTATTTTTATCATTATTTTTTTTATTACTATTATTAATTTTTCTTCTTCTTCTTCTTATTATTATTATTATTGTTATTATTATTACTTTATTATTATTATAATATTTTTTTTTATCATCATCATCATCATTATTACTAGTAATGGTATTAATAGTATTAATATTAGCATTAGTAAAGTATTATCATTATCAATATTATTATCCTTGTCATTACCAGCAGTAGAAGTACTGCTCTTATAATAATGATAATAATAATAACAATAATAATAATTTTTAATTTTTTTATAATTTTATTATCATAATATTATTTATTTTTATCTTATTTATTTTTGTTATTATTTTATTATTATTTTTTATTATTATTGTATTATTATTATTTTTAATATTAATATATATCAAAATTATTTTATCTCATTATTATTATTATTATTTTTCATTTATTATTATTATTTTTTTATTATCATTTTTATTATATTGTTTTTTATTTCTATTATTTTTATTATAATTTTTATTATTATTATTTTTATTATTACAATTTTATTATCATTATTATTATTTTTATTTTTTTTTTTTTTTATTTTCCCTTTATTCTGTAGTTGCTTTTCTTATTATTATCATTAATGTTTTTTTTTTTATTATTATATTATCTTTGTTTTATTACTAAAATTTTTCTTAGGATCATCTTTTTATTACTATTAACCTTTTATCACCCTTTTTTAAGTAATCATTACCTGTTTTTTAAATTTTATTATCAATAGTTATTTCATTATTTTTGTTTTTGTTGTTATCATCATTTTCCTTTAAAGGGTTATCTTTTTTTGTTTCGCTACCTTATTTTTATTATTACATATAATAGAATATTATTATTATTAGTATTATAATTATTATGATAATTTATTATTTTTATTTTTTTTATTATTTTTTATTATTATATTATTATTATTATTATTATCAGTTTTATTATTATTGTTATTACCATTATCTTTTTATTTTATTTTATCATTTTATTATCATTAATATTTCTTTTATCATTATCATTATCATTATCATTATCATTATCATTATCATTATCTTTTATCTTATCATTATTATTATTATTATTATTTATTATTACAATTATCATTATTATTATTATTTTTTTTATTTTTTTTTTATTATTATATTTATTTTTATTATTATTATTATTTATTTTTTATTATTATTAATTATTATTATTTTTGTTATATTATTTTTTTAATTATTATATTATTATTATTATTTTATATTATTATTATTTTTAAATTTTCATTTTTTTACATTGTTTTTATTTTTTTTTATTTTGTTATTGTTATTTTTATTATTATATCAATATCATAATTATTATTAACATCATTTTTGTTATATTTTTATTTATTATTTTATTATTATTTTTATTATATTATTATATCTTTCCCTTATATTTTTCTCATATCATTAATATTATCTTTATTATTTTTATTACTTTGATTATGTTATTTTATTTTTATTATTATTATTATCATTATCATTATCTTTATCATTATTTTATTTTTCTCTTTATTATTATTACTATTTTTAAATTTTTTCCATTTCATTTTTCCCCTATATGATCTTATTAAAATTTATGGTCATTATCATTATTTCAGATATATTTTTTTTGTTTTATCATTTTTAAATTTTGTTTTTTTTTTATTAGTATTAGTGTTAATTTTTTTTAATGATAATAAAAATAATATTGATAAAAATAATAGAAAGATGAATTAATAATGATAAAATAAAATAATAATTTAATGATAATAATAATGATAAAAAGTTTTTTTTATAAGGGATAAAAATGTAATAAAAGAATAAGAATAAGAATAAGAAAAAGATTGATAATAATATAAAAATAATAAGATAATAAAAATAATAATAATAATGAAAATTAGATAATAATAATTATATAAGATAATAATGAAATAAAATGAGTGTACGGCTGCGCACTCGCCGACTCTAAGGTCGATCTCCCCGGGGACTGACTCACCCTCGGGCCCCGAGGGGTTTGGGGCCGGGTTTTTTTACCATGCCACTCCTGCCCTCTCCAGGGAACAAAGGACGTGGGAACTCTGCATGCTGCCATTGACTTGGATAGACGTCCCGGGCTCCGTTTCCACCAAAACGAGGCGGGCAGTGTTTAAAAAATAAATGGACATGGTTATAAAGATAACCAACGAAACGTATTCTAAACCAAGTCCGTTTTCTTGGAGGGGGTTGAAGTCTCCCAAAAAATAAAAGATTTATTCATTTCCCAAGTCCACACCGAGATGTTACAGCCCGAAATGTACATTACAGGTTTTCTAGGTATCCTTTTCCCTTCCCCAAAATGTCACAATAGCCCCCGAAGGGGTAATGGTCGTTTTTATAGTGTTTTTTTTTTCTCCCTCTCTTTTTTATGGTTTGTTTGGGGCGTTGGTTGTTTTAGCCGGATATCGGGTTGGGAGCCAACACTTTTTTTGATATCTTCTTTCGCGCCATGCCTGAGGCATGGCTGGGGTCTTTTTTTCGGGGATTAATACCCCTAGTTTTGTGAGGGAAGACAGTGGTCCTGAATTGTGTGTGTTTGTGTTTTCCCGTTCAGTGTTTTTGTGGCTGCTTTGGATTTACTTTTTTGGATTTACCTCCTTCGACCAGGATTTGCCGAGTTTTTCTTCCCCAAAGCTAAGTGTTTTTTTTAGTGGTTGTGTGTAAAAGACACCTGGCCTTTTACTTTGCCTGTGAAGCACATTATCATCGTGGGGTTTCCCCTCTTTCTCTGTCCCAAAGCTGCACTTGTGAATTAAAGTTCAGAGTATAAAAAGACCCTTCACACAGAAGGGGAACCTGCTTTAGGCCGTACCTCCAGGGGGCCATTCAGTGTTTTGAAACTAAAGTAAATTCTTAGTTTCCTTCCCTAGCTGAGGACCGTACCTCCTGGGAGGAAGGCTTATTTTATTTCGTTAAGTCCGCCCATAAAACTTTCAGGCCATTTTACTTTTTACTTTTCCTTTACTTTATCTTATTTGTCTTGATACCTGTCCGACCTTGGGGTGTCAGGGAGTCTGTGATTTGTTTGGGCCCTTTTGGGGTTATTTCTTTCTTTTTTTCCTTCGCTTAAATTAGTCCTTACATGATATTTTTAAATATTTATTTTTTTTTGTTTTTACACAAGTGTTTTTTGCAGAGTTTATCACACATTTTTTTTTTAAGTTAATCCCATTTTGGGTTTGGAAATTAAATTGTTTATATTTGGATTTATATGGTTCGTGCTACACTCTATTTAAAAAAACTTTTAAAAGGGGTTGGGAGGGCCCAAATTAGGGGTGAAATTGCCTTGGAAGTCATCTTTGAGGTATACTGGTGGGCTTTCCCCGTGCATCCCCCCGCTGTGATCAAAATTTTGGGGATGTACGCATCTAAACATTTCCCATGACTGAATTTCCGAGCCTCCCTAAAGAGGCGATTTGCCCAAAAAATAAATATCATACTATAGTAGAGCTTTCACTCGGTCCCCGTCCCCAAAGAAAAAATGAAATTTAGGGGATCTTTAAATTTGGTTCAGATAAGGCTGAATGCTTTAAACATCTTGAGCTCGGGTCTCCTTAGCCCACATTGCTGGTTACTCTATCTCGCAACCCCCGAAAGGCTGTAAGAAGGCTAGATAAATCGGGGTAATTAAGCTGATATCTAAAAAGACCTAACTTTTCTATACCTGGGTTCCCACTTCCAGCAGGTGGATGCTCAAACTGAAGGGAAAAGGAAGAATTTTATGATCTTGCATTTTTCTTCCCAAAAAAACTCCACGAGACGCTCAGCCTACGCTATCTCCCCTTTTTACTTACACATTACAATCCAAAATTGCACATACATCCCCGTACTTTTTCCCCCACCCTTCTTTATACAACACTCACACCCCCCCTCACAACACACACGGTTCCCGAACCTACTAAACGGGGTGGTGGCAGCGTGCCGTAGGCCCGGAAATTCATTGTTCACTGCAGACGAAACTTTTCCCCAATAACCTGCATTTCGGTTAGCCGAACTCAACCAGACACATTGAAGTCTCTGGGTCTACGCCCCCGCTACAATAACAATAATGACGATGATGATGAGATGATGATGAGGGTGATGATGATGATAATTATAATAATGATGATAAAAGAATAAGAATAAAAACAATAATAATGTAAAAATAATAATAATAAAAAAATAATATAAATGATAAAAAAAATGTTTAAATTAATGAAAGTAGTAATAGTTTAAAAATAATAATAAAAAATAATAATTTTGATAATAATAATATTAAAAATAAAAAGTAATAATAATGTTAAAATAATGATTAAAGATAAAAATAATTTTCAATCATTATCATTTTTATCATTATCATTTTTTATTAAAGATATCATTGGGATATTAATACTATTATTATCTTTATTAGTTTGATATTAATTACATTAGTTATTATAATTTTTATTTTATTATAATAACATAATGATAAAGATAATATCAAAAATAATTTAAAAAAGAAA
>NW_023652733.1:5000-30912 GCF_015228065.2 Penaeus monodon
TTTTAAACTGCATTTTAATATTGTATATATTTTTACACACCCCACACACACAAACACACACACAATTATATATTATATTATATAATTATTATATATATATATATATATATAAATTTTAATATACATTTAATTATAATTTATTATATATTTAAAATTATATTTATTTTTTTAATATTTATATATATATATATATATTATATATTATTATAATATTATATTAATTATCTTCTTCTTTAACGGTATTTCATTCGAGCCGCCGTGGTCCAGCATGACATTAATTTGTAGTTTCAGTTGTGACTCTTAAGTAGTACGGGGTGGGGTCCCCAGTTCCTTTCCACGGGAGGCCGGTGGTATTTTTTAGGTAACATATTAATAAATATATATATAATATTTATATATTAATATATATATATTTTATATATAATTAATTTTATTATATTTATTAATATTTTAAATATATAATAATATATATTTTATATATATATTTTAAAATATTAAAAAATTAATATATATAAATTATATAAATAGATAATAATAAAATAGAGATAATTTGATAGTAAAAAAAGGGGGATAAATAGTTGACAGATAGATGAAAAATGATAGATAAAAAAAACCCACATACTAGGGATCCCAAAAACACCACACCCCACACACCCAAAATATATATTATATTATATTTTTAAAATTATATTATATAATATAATATATTATATAAAAAAACCAACACACACACACCCACACTCACACCAACACCCCCACACACGCACAAAAACCCCCACCCCACACACACACACAACACACACCCACACACACCCCACACACCACACAATATTAACACACAAAACCCATAACACACCCTCACTCACACACCACACAACCCACACACCACACACACACCCCACCCACACACACACACACCCACGCCACCAAAACCACCACGACACCACCCCAAACACACACACACACACACCCACACACCCAACACCCCAAAACACAATCACACCCCAAAACACACCTTTAAAATATAATAACTTTTTTATAATTATTATTTTATATTTAATAATTATATTTTTTATTTTCCCTATATAAAAATATAATTTAGATTGTATACCCCCCAACATGTTATTATAACATTTAATATATTATTATATATATATATATATAATATATATTAATTATATATGCAAAATTCTACTATCTACTATCTATCTACATCTATCTTCTATCTTCTATTATTATATATATATAATATATTATATATTTTTTTTTTTTTTTTTTTTTTTTTTTTTTTACGGTAGGTTCTTTTTGACCGCCGTGGTCCAGCATGTACTTAATTGATTTTTCATGTTTTGATGCTCTTGGGGGAGAAAAACGGGGTAGAGTCCCCATTTCCCTTTCCAGGGAAGTGTTACCTTTTAGGAATCGTTCTTCTTTTTTCCCGTCTTGGGACCAGTACTATTGGGGGGGCTTGCTCTCCAGGGCTAGTAGGCAGTCGGGTGGTCCTTCCCCCGGGGAAAACGCGCCGGCCGGTGACTAAACCCTCAAACTCATTGCCGTCTGACGCCTTCGTCCGATGCTCAAAACCACTGGGCCACCGCGGCTTTTGATATTTATATAATATATATATATATTATAATATATAATATTTTAACAACACATTGATCATAGACAGATAGATAAAAAGAGAAAAACCCCCACATCAATAGCGTTCTATTATCCATATATATATATATATATATATATATATATTAAATTGTTAATAATATATATATATATATATATAAAAAAACACACACACAACACACAACAAAACACCAACACACACAACACCCCACACAACCACCACACACACCACAACACACCACAAAACACACCCCCCCCAAAGGGCACCACCCCGGCGTGTGTGTGTGGTGTAGTATATTTTACACAATTTTATATATTTTAATAATTATATATATATTATATTTATAATTTTTTTTTTATTAAAAAAACGGTAGGTTCTTTTTGAGCCGCCGTGGCCCACGCATGATATTTAAATTGTTATTATTTATATATATTTTATAATTATTATATATTATAATTATTATATATTATATATTTATTAACTTATTGTAAGTATTATATGACATTAATAAATTTATATATTATATATATATGCATATTATTTTATAATTAAAATATATTATATATATATAATATAATATTTGTGTGTTGTGTGTGTGTTGTGTGTGGTGTGTGTGTGTGTGTGTTGTGTGTTGTGTGTGTTTTTGTGGTGTGGGTTTGTGTGTGGTGTTGGTGCTGAGTGGGTGCATTTGTGTGTGTGTTTTGTTTGTGTGGTGTGTTGTGTGTGTGTGTGTGTGTGTGTGTGTGTGTGTGGGTTTTGTGTTGTGTGACATATATATTACCAACCACACACCACCAACACACACACCACACCACACACACAACAACCAAACCACCACCCCACACACCACACATATATTAAAATTTATATAATAATACTACATCTATATAAAATATTATAATATATATTAATATATTATATATTAATAATATATTATTAATATAATTTAATTTTTATTATACTACATACTACTCATATATATATTACATACTCAATTATAACATATATATATATATTATATATATTATATATATATTATAATATATATATATAAGGATATATTATAAAAATCTATTATTATATAATTTTATATTAATATATATTTATAAAATTATATAATATTATATATTTTGCAAAATACACACACACAAAATTATATAATAAATATTTTATATTATAATTATAATATTATATATATATTTATATATATATGCAAGGGAGAGAGAAAAATGAGACAACAGACAGAGGGATAAAAACGGAGAGAGGAAAGAGAGAGAGAGGGGAGAGAGAGAGAAGAAGAGAGAGAGAGAGAGAAAGAGGAGAAGAGAGGAAGAGAGGAGGAAAAGGGAACAACAGACAGAGGGATAGAAATGGGAGAGAGAAGAGAGAAGAAAAGAGAGGAGAAAAGAGAGAAGAAGGAGGGGAGAGGGGGGAAAGGGGAAGCTTCAGAGAAGGCAGAAGTGAGCAGTGCTGTAAACCAACAGATGGAATTATAAAGAATCATTTGAATTTTTAGGGGCAATTTTGCTCTTTTTTTTCGCATTTTTACCTTTTTACTTTCGAAAAAAAAAAAAAACAAAACATTTAATTTTCCCAAAATCCTCCCTTTGCTATTTGCTGCAAAAGTTAATATACAAAAGCTTAATTGGCTGACCTTTTGAAAAACAGATGGCAAAATTTTGAAACTGCATGGTGTTACACATGTAATGATGACTTCGTTAGGGCGGGAGTGCCTTTGTGTTTTGGGATATTCGGACCGACAGACAGCTGTAAAGGTTTTCTCTTTATTTGACAAAAATTTACTTTAAAACGTATTACAATATGAAATATGAAAATCGCCTCCTTAAAAGGACAAAAATGGTGATCTTAAAATGTCTCTATGGGATCAAGTAAATTGTCCTGTACACACAGGGCGTTCGCCACACTGCCGCTGCTCCCCTACTGCTGCGCCGCTCTGCAGGCATACTTTGACATGGAGGGCGTCGGGCCAGCCCATGCCCGGCGAGGGCGTCTCCCCCCTCCCATTCCTGGGGGGACGTTGCTCCGAGGCCGGTCCCCTTTAAAACCGGCCCACGGTGCAGAACCCGGACTGGGCGGGGGAGGCGGGGAGGGGGCGGCGGGGACAGAGCCGAGGTTTCCCCGGGACCCCCCACATGGGGGACATGCCGGCTGGGCGGGCGACATAACCGCCCGCCATGGGGGGAGCCGTGCATTGGCCGCCGTACATTAGTGGGACGGACCCAAAAGCCGGAGCCGCCGGTGCCGAAGCCGCCGAACCCCCTTGCCAAGGTTTCGCAGTGGGGGAACCCCACAGCCCTTCTTCTTCTTCGACTTTGGCTGAGCTTCCTGTTCGCTCGGACCCTCCTTCTTCGGGACAGCCCCCGGAAAACCTGCAAAAAACAAAGCAGACATTTAGTTTCTAAAGTATATTTCGTACGAAGAATGATTAATATTCTTTTGCTTAATCCCTCTCTGTTAAAAATGTTCAACTGTGTATGCTTTGATGACTATTTTGGGTGTCCTGCCGAAGCCTTGTGTGGGGTCTGTGTGGATTTTTAATCGTAGCGGGGGGATGGGTGGTGCGCATGCGGGTCAGAAAGGGTGTTCCATTCAGTGTCAAGAGGGCTCTGAAGGCGCGCTTGTCCCAAAGAAAAACCCCCTCCCCCCCCTTCCCCTTTCGTAAAATTAGCTCAGGGCCCGTCCCCCTTCCAGCCACTTCCCCCTTTAAAAGCGAAATGTCTATGGGTCAAATTCAAGTCTCCCGAAGGTCTCATGGGGCCCGTTCAGGCGTCGGGTAGACGTGGGCATCATTTGAGAGTATTGGGTTTGGGTTTCTGGGTGGGCCCCCCCGGCGGGGTCGCCCCCCCCTGCCGAGCCATTGGGCTGCGGGCCCCCCCCTCGCGGCCCCCCCCTCCACGCCCACACGCACCTAACGGCTACCTGTGCCTCCCGCACCCACACCCCCGTCCGCCGCCCCCGAAAATTTATGCGTTTAATATTCGAGGGAAATAAAAAAATTGGATCCGATGAGAGAAAAGGGGAGAGAGAGAGGAGAGAGGGAGAGAGAGGGGAAAATAGAGAGAGAGTAGAGAGGGAGAGAGAGAGAGAGAGAGAGAAGAGGGGGAGTGATAGAGGAGGGGAAAGGGAGAAGAGAGAGAAGAGAGAGAGGAGAGAGAAGAGGAGAAAAAGAGAGAGAGAAAGAGAAAAGAGAGAGAGAGAGGAGAGAGAGAAGAGAGGGGGGGGCGCAGGGGAGTAGAAAAAAGAGGGACGGAAAAAAATGGTAAGGAAAAGGGAAGAAAGGAGAGGGGAAGCGAGAGGCCGAGAAAACGGAGAGGGGAGGAGGCGCGAACCCTCCATAGAGGAGAGTTTCCGCGGCCCTTAAATACCCAAGTAGCCGGGGCATTCAACGCGTCTTTAGGGGCGGGACGGGCGGTTTGTGCGGGCGTGAGGCTCCGCCCGGGGATTGAAATTGACCTGTCTATCTTCTGTCAGTTTCGACCCGACACCCTAGTTTTTTCAAACACCCCATTTAGTGTCCCCCCGCCTTGTTTCCAGACGAGGGGGACGCGCTTTTTGGGAAAACCCCAAACAAACAAAAACCTTAGGGGACTTTTGGGAGGGAGGGGGAAGGCCGAGGGGAGAGTGGAGGTGGATTTCGGGGGGGCGAAGGGGGGGGAGAGAGGGGGGAAAGGGATGGGGGGGGACGGGGGGTTTAAAAGGGATGGGGAGGGGGGTGGGGGGGAGGGAGGGGAGGAGGGGGGGGGGGAGGGGGGAGGGGGAGGGGGGAGGGGGGGGGGGGGGAGGGGGGGGGGAGGGAGGGGGGGGGGGGAGGGAGGGGGGGGGGGGAGAGGGAAAAAGGGGGAAAAGGTTTAGGCCGGTGGAAGGTGAAGGGGGAAAACTTGGATTGTTAAAAAATTAAAAGGTATTGCAAAATGATATTTCGTTTGGGGGTGGTGCAAGTATATAATCTAAATATTTTTTTCTGCCCCCACCCCCCCACACACACACACACCAAAAACCCACACACACCCCCACAAACACACACACACCACACACACACACACACCACCCCGCCACACACACACCACAACACACACACGCCCAAACCGAGTTCGGGGCCTTCCTCCATTTTCTTTGATCGTGTTGTGGGAAATTAGGTGGAGAGAAAAAAAGCGAGAGAAGAATCAGGTAAAATGTGGCGAAAAAAGGGGAAGATAAGAAGTGGGAAAAGGGTTTGTAGGACCAAATTTATTAAATTCTTGTCGTAAATTTATCCCCGCTTGGGTCTTTTTTAATAGGGACAGTGATAAAATGAAATGAAAAAAGAGATATGATTGAATAACTCACGAAAAAAAAAAGAAAAAATATTAAATTTCACTTTCCAAAAGAAATGTCAAAAAATCAAAGTAAAAAAAAAAATATATATAAAACCCCTCCCCTTCCTTTTCATCGGGGCGCCTTTTTTCCCCCCATCTTTTTCACCCACTCCCCCCCTTTATAAACCCTGACATCCGGGAACATGGAAACACGAAGGAAAAAGAATAAACAAGAAAAAAAGATAAAAAGGAAAGCGAAACCCTTCCTCGATTTTTAACCGAACCGACGTCAAGGGAGATGGATTGCCCTTTTCCTTTCTAAAAACGCGGGAAAAAACTCGGCATTAAAAAGAAACGGGACACTCAGTTACAAAAAATTTAACAACACCTTTTAAAAAAAAGAAACCGGGATCCCACCCCTACTAAAGAAACGACAACCAACTACTTTGTTTCCGACAAGAGCTAGCCTAAGCAAAGCCAGCGCATAGGCTGCGACGCGGGCGGTGGCCCCAGGGGGGTGGGTCGGCCAACCCCGCTCGCAGAAGCATACAGCGAGCTGCCGTTTCGCCCCTCTGCCCCCGGGGGCCCAGACTACGCCATTTGGGGCTCCCCGATCCCCGGCCCAATTTCACCCTTTTCCCCCTCATTTTAAAAGGAAACGTTTGAGGGCGGAAAACATTGTGCTTTTACTGTGATGGGGCGATTTTTTCTAAAAGACTGGGAAAAATTTCTCCAAAGCTTTTTTTTTTTACTAGATTTGGGGGGCAAATTCTTTTCCCGTTGATTTTTTAATTTTTAATTCTCCTTAATCTCGCCGTGGCAAGACGTCAAGGGGCCATTTATTTTCATGGACAAATTTTGCAGCGAATCCCCGGGGAACATGCTCCCCACCTTGACGAACCCTATTTCACTAAATTTAAACAAATTGTTTCCGCCCTGATAAAAACCCCCCG
Organism: Penaeus monodon; assembly: GCF_015228065.2. Lineage (NCBI taxonomy): Eukaryota > Metazoa > Arthropoda > Malacostraca > Decapoda > Penaeidae > Penaeus > Penaeus monodon. The sequence continues at coordinate 11,894 of NW_023652733.1, forward strand.
CGCCGCTCATTCCAACCTTGATGGGCTTAATTAAGTTTTATCCACAAATTGGGATGCCTTTTAGTTCGAAAAAACCCCCCCCTCGCGGCGCCCCGTGTGTAAACAGGGGGTCGAGTTGGCGCCCCCGTGACCGCTACGCGGGACCCGGGGCACCTTCGGGGGTCACTTTTCCTTGCCCTGTGAAGGGTATCGGATCAAAACCCGGCCTAGGGCCCCGGGTGAAGGGTTAGGCCTACACGATTTTTAAAAAAAGAAAGGGAAAAGAGGAAAAAAGATTTTGAGACCCGTGACGTTGGTTTATCTGAACCGTTCTTTTTTGGGGCGTTAAAATAAATCACGTGATTTGCTAAAAATGCACAAAGTTCATAAAGATCCAAGTTATAAAAAAAATAAAGTAAAGGGTTTTTAATCTGTCGATGAATTCAGACCGCATTTCTTTCCGCGGTTGAAGCCGTGACTAACAGGCGGGGAGAATTCCCTCTAAAAAAAAACTATCTGTTGCGGGGTTTGGGCGTTTATTGTGATTAATAATTTTTTTGTCAAAGTCTAAAATTAAAAAACTTTATACATTTTGAGTCGGCATTTTTTTTATCGGGAAAAGCGAAAAGGTTTTTTCGCAAATCAAGAGAAAAATAAATAAAAAAATCTAATCAAATTTAAATCGAACGTTTTTTTTTTTTTTTTTTTTCCTTTTCTTCTTCTTTAAACAACCGGGAAAGGGGAAGGAGGGCTGAGGACACGTATCTGGCGTGTGCCAAAGAGGAGAGACAGCGGGGCCACGCCCTTGTTGGATAATATCATGTTTAAAACCGGGCCCCCACTTCCCCCCCTCTCACAGTCCCCCGGCTGATTTTTTTTTTTTTTTCTTTTTTTTTTTTTCCTTTCAGTCACGTCTCTTTGTCCCTTAGTCTTCGAGATTATTTTTCCCTTCCCCTCGCCCCCCTCGATCTTCCCTTTTTTTTTTTTTTTTTACTTGTTGTTTTTTTGTGTTTTTTTTTTAAATTTTTTTTTCTCTTTCGATTTTTCGGAACATAAATGATTTTGCGGCATAAAAAAAGCAGTTGCGTCAAATCATATCTGTGTGCCGCCTTCCTTAATAAACCCTTTTTTCCATTGGTAGAATGAGAGAAACTGCCAAAAAACCTACATCTCTAACCACGTCGTCCCTGACTGGGGGGCTGTCATGAACCCAAAATGGGGGTTTTTTTGACGACGATAATTACAGAGAAAGAGGGCAAAAAGGGGGGAAACGTATTCAATTTACGAAAAAAGGGAAAAACTGACCCCGAGGTTTTGTGGTCTGTCTCTGCGGGAAAGGGGCCTTGGAAATGAGATAATCGTGTATCATTATGATTAGAAATAATAAAAAAAATTTGGTAATTTACCATTACCAACATTAAGGGAAAAAATTAAAGAACTTGTAACCAAAAAACCCAAGCAAAACAAACCATTCCTGGCGCGGGGCCCGAGACGTTCAACAACCCGGGCCGGGAGGGGGGAAAAGAGGCAGCGCCCAGCGATCAAAAGCGGGGCCCGAGTAAGATTGCCACGGACAGAGTTCCCATGTAGCGCTATATTTTTTCATCGCCTTTTGGAATAATTACTCCCCCTGCCCCCGCACTCCCCCTTCCGCGTGGGAAAGTATGCCCCCTTAGTCACTTTCGTCAGAAGCCCCTGGGTGTGCGGGGGGGAAAATTTTGGCTCTCAACGCGAGGCTTCTGGTTTTGGGGGGGGGGAACATTTGTACGGGGGGAACCTAATATATTTTTTCCATTTTCCCTTTTTTTTTTGAAAAATTAACCGAGTGTCCCCCTGCGCGTGCACAATTTGATTTAAAATGACAGGATGTCATTTAACAAAATGCACCGCAGGGAGGGGAAACCCAGAAGTGTCTTACGGTCGTGCAAGGCTCGGCATTTTTTTTTCGGGGCATAAATATCCATAAAACCCTGCATCTAAGGTTAAAAAAAGGCGGTCTGTAAATCCCAAGCACACATTAGTGTTTAAAAGCTATATGAGCCAACAGCACAAGGTGGTCACGCTTCTGACCCCAACAATCAAGATTTTGGGGGGGGGAGATGGTGGGGCATTTTTACCCCCCGGCGTGGGCATTGCCTCTTCAGTGCTTTTAGTTTGTTCTTCGGTTTTTCCCTCTGATACTTTTGGGTTTCCCAACCAAAAAAAAAAAAATAAAAGTCAGAGAGACTCTCCCCCCCATGGGCCCACCCTTTCGGATAAAATTTTTCACTAAACCCACTTTATTCCATGGGGTTTTTAGCCCAAAATAACATTTCCAAAATAAAAAAGAACATTAAAAAAAAAGGGCTGTAAAGGACACCCATGCACTGCCCGTAAAAACGGGGAAAAACATCATGGGGGGGGGGGGAGGGGGGGTGAGTGTCGCCATTTTACACAAAACATAAGTGTTACCCCCTTTATGCGTCGGGTTTATGTTATCATTTCCCACTCGCTTTTTGAACTGTGTTTAACGCTTGTCTAATGATGATAAAAGTAGCAGGGATTCCGTCTGCATTTTGTGTTTTTTTTTTTATTTTCGTTTTGGGGTTTTTCCCGCTTTTGTCTTGTACTTTAGTGTATTTTAGGACTGTAACGTGTTTCCTCCTTGTCTTTTTGTATAGAAATTGTAATTTTTAACGAAAAACCCTAATGTGAAAAGGGTTTGCAAGCATTCAAAAACCTTTCATTGTGCGTTTGTATAAGTCCGCAGGCGTTGCACACTGGCTCTCCCTTTTGGTTTCCCCGCCACAAGTTTTTTCGTCTGTGTCTTGCAATTGACGCAAGAGGTTCCTTCACGACGATTGGCAGACGAAGGGGAAATATTTCAAATTTAGTATGTTTTAGGAAAAAAACTCTAAAAATCATCAAAACTATTACTAGTGTTTTTTTTTTTTTTTGTTCCAAACCCGATATTTCCCCAGTACAGAAAAAACTGCATCAAACGGTAACAAATCTTTGGTGAAAATTTATGCCCCAATAGTTTTCCGCGGCGGCACAAGAGCCTCCCCCCGGCCCCCTCGCGGCATGGAACCTCAAAGGGGCGGGGTTCGATGTGCTAATAAACGCGGGGTCCCTTGGGGGTAAGGGAAAATCGAGGGAAAATTAGACACACTGTATTGATTGGGATTTACCGGCGCTGTTGGGGCTTGATGAGGGCCGGTCTGGCCGTTCATCTTGTATAACCGCAGGCGTTCACGGTATGGCCCTTTTCCGTCGCGCCCCACCGCGGGAGTGATTTTCCCGCAGTTCACGCACTTCCGCCCCCTTGAAGTGAAAAATTCAAAGTCAAAGGGTTTAAAGAAGAAACCCCAGAGACATGATGGATGCTTTGTTAAAAAATGAATTCTGCTCATTACTGGGGATTTGGAAAATTTGTTCGATGATTTAGACAAATTTAAGGGTTTTTAAAACCAAAAACTAAATGGCTGCTTTTCCCCTGCTGGAGCGCTTGTGTTCTTGATCTCGTGCAGGGCGACGCGCGGTGGGGGGCCGGTGGGAGAAGGGCTTGTGACTGGGGGTCATGCCCGAGGCGGGTAGAAAACCGGGGTAGCCGCTGTGGTGAAGTCCCCTGGGGAAGGGGTGGGGTACGTGCTGTATCCCCGGGGCCGGGTGGGGGGGGTTTTTGGGGGGCGAGAGGGACAGTAGGCTTGGAGGCGAAGGACGAGCTGAAGGGATGGCTTAACAAATCCGACTTATTTCGCTGCCTGCGCGCCGCTCGGGGGGAGGCGGTGCCCGGTCAGGGGGCATGCGTGCCCGGGGGTGTGGGTTGTCGTGTGCGAGGGTGCTGCTGTTGCTGTGGGATGGGGTGGTGTCATAGGGGGATCCTGGGGCTGCTGGCTGTGCTGCTGTTGCTGAGGGGCTTGCTGCGACGGGGGCTGCTGAGCGGGGCTTTGGGCGGGGGCGGAGGGTATCCGTAGGCGGCATATCCCTGGCGGACTGGGGGTGTCTGGTGGGGGGGGGGTTGGGGGCGTGGGGTGATAAACTTGCGAAAGGTGTGTCCAAAAGGGGGCGGGGGGTGTTGTAAACGAGGGGCGGGCGGCAGCCATTTTTCTGGCCCAAAACCCGGATTTCGAGGTGGGGGAATGCGGGTTGGGGGTAAAATGCGCTCGAAAACCCCAAAACGACCTGCTGGGAAAAAAACAAGGGTTTTCTCGTTGCAAAAATTTTTTTAACACAATGAACTGACAGAAAAACATATTATGCAGATATTTAAATATAAGTAAAAAATTTAAACAAATAAAAAACTTTTTTCCCCTACTCCTGGAGAGTGTTAAACCATCAAAAGATTGGGGGATTTTTTAGGCCACTGCATACTCCCCCCCCCCCTCCCCCCCCCCAAAAACCCCCCCCCCCCCCCCCCCCCCCCGGGGCCCCCCAATTTTCCAGAATGGAGCTTTAATAATTTACGGTTTTTCTGACAGTTGGTGGAAATCGTGGAAAAAAAAGGGAGTGAGGGCTTTTTTGAAGGGGGTTGTAGCCTCTTTTTTGTCATTATAAGGTTGCGGTGGTTAGCGCCGCGGCAAAGCTTTTCTCCATTGTTGAGTACTAAGCTTTGCGGGAGGAGCGCAGGCCATTGTTTTTCTGTAAAAGCTGAATGCTTTTTGAGGAACTTCCTTCGGAAAAAATTTGATGGGGAAAAATAAGCAGAGAGGAATATTTTATATATAATATATAATATATATATAATATAAATATAAAATAATTATAAAATATATATATATATATATATATAATATATAATATATATATTTTATTAATTTATATGGAGAAGAGAAGAAGGGGAAAAGTAGAGAGAGAGGAGAGAGAGAGGAGAAGAGAGAGAGAAAGAGAGAGGAGAGAGGAAGAGAGAGAGAAGGAGAGAGAGAGAGAGAGAGATAGAGGGAGAGGTCAAAAATAGATTACAATAGACCGATATATAAAGAGGAGGGGAAGGAAAAAAAAAAAGAAGAAAAAAGAGAGGAGATCAAACAAAAAAGAAGGGGATAACCACAAAAAAAAAAGGAAAAAAGAGAAAAAATAAAAGAGGAGAGCACACGGATAAACGATACCCACAAGAGCGCTGCGAGAGCCAGGCACCATAAAAGCACCTCGCGCCCTTTCCCTCGGGGTCCCCCCGGCCTCCGTTCCCCCGGGGGGCCAAAAGAGGGGCTAATGCGTGGGTGTTGATGGAGGTCATTACGGAGGGCCAAGTTACGGGGTGGACCTCCTTAAAAGTATTGTGCCCTTCCGTGACCTCTGCCCCCGGGAATTGCAGGCCTTTTTAAAAACGCGTCCCCTGTGCTTTTTGGCCCGGGGCCCCCCGAAAATCTTTTAAAACTGAAAAAGGGCTATGCGGGAAGTTTTTTAGTTTTTTTTTTTTTTTTTTTTTCCCCCTCTTGTTTCTTCTTTTTTGCTCTATTTGTGTCTCACATCGGGGAGCTATAAAAAAATAACGGGAATGAAATCGGAGGGGAGCAATGCTAAACCCTTGGGGGCCGGACCCCGAGGAGGAGCCGCCCAAAACCCCAGCTCCCGCTCGCAGCGCCCGCCTTTGGGGGAAAGTCGCGAGGCTCCCAAATACCAACCGGGGGCCTAAACATCCCCCCAACATTTATTTTCCTTAGACCTTTCCTTTTTTTCCAAAAGGGGAGTTCAGTTGAGGGTAATGGGGGGAAAGACAGTTTTCATCTGTTTTTGGCAATCGCTGCGGTAGGGGGTTTCAACTAATGGACTGATCGACTATGGCCACCCCCCCTTCCGGGACAGGCGCGGGGAGAGTGAAATAGTGGGAAAAATTTTTTTTCCCCCCCCGCCTCTAAACGTTTTTTTTTTTTCTCGGGATTTGTTGCGTTTCCCTTTTTTTAAAACAGACCCTTTCGTTACATTTTTCCCCTTTTTTTAAAAAAAACATATTTTTTATTAGTGTTCAAAAAAACATTTTATGAAACCAAAACGGAAATTTACCCGGAAATTTAACAAAATTCGCCTAATCTTGGTTTCAGCCCAATCCCTTCGGATGTAGCGGCGACCCCCCCTAAATTTGAAACAATGAGGCCGCCGCGCCATCCACGGGGCCCCCGCCCAAACGATTTTCTTTTTTTGACAAAGCTAGGCGGGGCGCTCGGCTTTTTCGGGATTTTTCGACCTCGGTTTGCTTTTGCGGTTTGGATGCTGTGGGTTGGGGGGGGGAGGGGGGGGTTCGATGACTGGGAACCGGGTTTCGGACTCTGCTTTTGGGAAATGATGGGGAATGGTGGGGATCGGTAGCTACTCCGATCTCTTCGTATTTCGGAAGGAAAACTTTTATAACTTCTGATCGTCATAAAATTTATAAGAAAATTCAGTGACACGGTGGACTTTTCAGAAAATGCGGGTGATTGTTTTTTTCACGCTCGGGAAAATTTTAACTGCCTAACAAATAAAACTAAAACATTTACAAGCTACAGGTTTCCCATTTTTATTATCTTTTTGTAATTAACCGAAACCCTGTGTTTAAAAGAAAGACACGAAGCAAACGAAAAAAAAAAATCAACAGCAAAACATGAAAAAAAAAAAAATAACCCCCAACGCAAAAACTCTAAATATCTCAGAAATGGCCGAGTTTCGAAGTCGCAGATTGTCAAAAAGAATTTCCCCTTTCTTTTAGCCTTCGCGATATGTATATTAGTTGACGTTTAACCCCAAAAGGGAGACGCTGCCCCGGCCCCGATCAGTCTCCGGCCCACCCGAGGGGCTTTGGCCCAGGGCTCGGGCAATCCCCCAATTGGGGGCTCTGTCCATGGGGTTTTTTCAGGGTATTTACTCGAATGAGTTTGTTGGATACATTTTCCATTAAAAAATTTTCAAAAATGAGATGAAAAAATTAAAAATAACCAAAAATGATAATAATAATAATAATATAATAAAAAATAAAAGATAATTAAAACAATAATATTTATAAAAATAAAAAATGATAACTCATAATGGTAATAATAATTATTATTAAAAAAAAAAAAAAAAAAAAAAAAAAATAAAAATTCTTCTTTTCATTAATCACCATAAATTATTACCATGATCTTTATTATTTTTATTTAATTTGTTATTATTAAATTTTTTTATTCCCCAAATTTTTACTTTTTCATCCTCATCCCATCCTCACCCTCATTTTTATTATTATTTATTTTGTTTAATGTCATTACTATAATTTTCATTCTCATCTTCATCATATTTTATTTCTCAGTATTTTATCACTATCAACTATTATATAATCTTAATTCTAATTATATTAATGAAAAAATATGAATTTCGAATTCATGTGATTCTCTGCCACTGGGGTTAAAAGCAAAAAAGTTTGGGAAACGATTTACATATTTGGTTTAACTGATTTTTAACTACTATGATTGACCGTCAGTTTGCCTGACGGGGAGTGTAAATGATGTTCATCAATATCTGTTTAAACCCCGGGTTCCCATGTGCATCTCTAAGAAAAATCGTAAAAGTGACCAAAACTTCAAAGGCATGCTCGCTGGGCCTGCCCGGTTTCCTCGCGCCAAGTCCCGCTCTCCTTGGCTCTCCTATGGTGTCGCTGCGCCGCGCCGGATCCCTCGGGCCCCTGCTTTCCCCCTCCTTTTTCCCCCTGCCATCATTTAAAAAACCCCAACTAATACGTCAAAAACCCAAAAAAGCGATTGCAGTCAAAATCACGGCTAGCGTCGGGGACAAATTTGGTGGTGGTACAGTGACTTTGGGGGCCCCTCCACGTCAAAGCCCTACTGTGTTACAAAATTTACGCACCGACACCGCGGCCTCCTTACACGGGTCCTTACACAATTTTTTTTTTAACGTGGGGAAGGTTGGTTCCCTCCGGCCCCGGTGACTGCGCTGCCCTTGTTATTTCCCCCCCTCTGATAAAGCAGTTCCTGCTTCTGCAAGGTTTACGAAATTCATTCTCACAGCATACCCACCCCGGGCCCGTTTTTAAAAAGTTGCAAGTTTTTGTGCCAAATTTTTGCCTTCTTTAATGTTACTTCGCTCGTACAAGGAATCGCTCGTGTCTCAAAACCCGGCAGTGAGGAAGCATGCACCGGGGCCACGGGGCCAGGGCCCTGTGCCACAAGGGCTGACCAACTGTAAGGAACATTCCGTTTTTTTACAAAGGCTCTAATTTTTCTGCATTAATTTTCCCTTCATAAATTTTATGTCTGAATTAAGGAGACGGTTTTTTCGGGGTAGGGAAGGAAAAACGTAAATTGGGTTTTATAGGGGGAGAGGCGTGGGGGGGATACAATGTGTCCCAACAGCGTCCCTAAAACATAGAAACACATGCACGTTATCCTGCGACAAATCCCCTGATCGCTCGCTGCCCCAGTCCCAAAAAAGAGCACAAGAAAACAAAAAAGAACAAAAAAACAAACAAAACTTATGAGGAGACAAAAGAAAAAATGCACTCCACCAACACCATAAAAAAAGAGGGCCGAAGGGGAGCCGCCTTACCTGGTTGGAGAAGAGCAGTCTGGGGGAAATTGAATGAAATCCTCAGCGACGCTCGGGGGTATCCGGGGGGGTACTGGGCCTGACCCCCCTCCACCCGCTCCCAAAATTTCCATCATCTGTTGGGGACACGCAACCCCGATTAGCTCAAAGACACATGTATCCCCTTTTTTTTTTTTTTGCTCTAATCAAGAAAAAAAGTATTTTTAATTAAAAATTTCGCACCACAACGCCAAAGTATTGTCATAATAGAAAAGGTAAAAAATTTAGGAAATCAATTTATATACACAATTCTTCTACCATATTTCTGATTCCACATGCACACACTACGCCTAAGTTGGTAAATATATTTGATAAAGTATATAAATTTATATCGTCCCCATCATTCCCCTGACATATTACTACAATCTCCCCTTATGTTTATGGGGCATGGAGTTTCCCTAATGAAATTTTTAACAAAAAACCTTTAAAATTCGCATTTATTTTATATCAATATTTTTGAAAGTTTTACAAAAGGGCTCCGAAAATCCCGCCGGACGTTCGGCGCAAAGCGGTTCGGAAACGCACGGCGGAGCGGCCGCCCCTTGTCCCCATGTAAATTTTTCTTAATCTTTCATTCGCATGAAAAAAACGAAAACAAGAAAAAAATAGAAATTGTATAGCACCCTGCTAAAATGCCCTAATCACATTTTTTTTTTTTTTTTTTTTTTTTCATAACAAAAAATAGAACCAATTTTCCACAAATTCCCCGCAATTTTTAAAGCTAGATATTTGAATATGAGATCCCCTAAAAATTTTAACCTGAATTCTTTTTGTAGTCATACACAAAAAATTTGAAAAAAACCCCAAAATTAGTGATTAAATTTGGGCTTAAGCCCCCTCACAGAATTAAATATTCGGTAGCAGTTTTTCTAAATGCGTAAAAAAGCAAAGCAGGCTCTCTATAAAATTAATTTTTCGTTTCCTTTTAAAATCAAAATTTCCACATTTCATCCTGGCCGATTTCACAAATTTTTGAGTCTATTACTGTACCCGACAAGACACTTTCAGAATATTTTCCAAAAAAATCCAAAATCCAAAATACACCTTTTTACTTTGTTGTAAAAATGTTTCCACTGGGGAAATTTACTTTTATCTTTCTTTACCAGCCAAGGATTTTAAAAATAGAGGAAAAAAGAACGTTTTAAGGGGCTCTATCCCTTGCAATATCAACTAAATGGGGTTTGAGTATCGCGTGTGTGTCTTTGTATCGTGAAAAAAACACGCCCCTTCCCTCTCCGGCGGACCAAACGCGATTACCCCTGGTCAGCAGAGTGAGTGACCAAATGCATAATAATTTTTTTTAAAGTAATACATCCCCTTTCGTATTATTATTGTTGGGGAAATTTCACGAAAAAATTTTTATAGTCATTTTATTAAAGGGATAGTTTTCTTATTTATAAATGAAATGTAAGTAAAAAAATTTAAAAAACAATCATAAAAAAGGGATGTGGCCCCCGTACGGCAGCGGATTTAAGCTCCACCCGGCCTTACCCCGCCCCTTTTGACGCATGGTGCTGCCTCCTCCCGGCGGCCAAGTTTATCTTTTCAAAATGCCCCGTTGAAACCAATCTCAGCGGCATAGAATTCTCTGCGCGTCTAGGAACTTTCCCCCAATTTTCTCTTTGGGTTTAAAATTGTGAGAAAGAAGCGAGTTTTTTTGGAAACATAGACCCATGTCCAATTTTAAGAGAGTATATCGTGGACGGTAGGGGCGTATATTGTTTTTATTATATTCGTGTTCAATACCCCTTTCCTAAAAATTTGGACACCCTTTTCGATTTCGTTAGCAAAGGCCCCGGGGAAGTGATTTTGGCACTGGTCAATCCCACCCCCTTCTCGTGCGGAAAAACGGCAGGATCTCTGAGCGCAGAAAAAAATCCTCATTTTGGGGGGAAAGGGGTACAACATTAAGATTTTAGCGGGCTGAATTGTAATTTAATTAAAATATGAGTGAAATAGTGTAAATCAAAGTATTTCTTCGCCACATAGTTTAAGACAGCAATTTCCCTTCGTCCTGAAAACCCCGCCTACGCGGGTAGAGATTCTTGTTTGTATCACACCAAAACCCCCAAAAAAACACACACAACAAAAACAACACACACACACAATAATATATTATAAAATTAATATATATACAATTTATATATCATATACATACATATAATATATATCACACACACCCACCACAACAACACACAACCCCCACACACCCACACCATATATATATTTATTTTATATTATTAATTTCAAACACACACACCAAACGCACACACCCCACACCCACAACCCACCCCACACACACCCAAAAACACACACCACACAACCCACACACAAACACCCCACCATATATTTGTTGTGTGTATGTTTTATTATATGTAATTAAAATGTTTATATAGTTATATATGCATGTAGTATGTTCCGGCTGTATTTTTTAAAAACGAATTGGTATATTATCAGATGATGGTTTAAAATATATATTTATAAAAATATATATATATATATATAATAATATATTAATATTAACCCCACCACACACACACCATATATAAATTATTATATATAAAATAATAATATTTTTATTTTACTCGTATATATTTTTATATGTATATATTTATGTATTTTTATATATATATATATATATATATATATATTATTATCCCTTTGTCTCAAATACCAACCTACGCGTGCATAAGATTCTTTTTTGTATCCACACACACACCACACACACACACCACACAACCTAATATATATATAACATTACATAATATAATTATATATTAAAAATTACACAAAACATATATCACACACCACACACCACAACCAAAACACCCCACACACAACACACCAACAACACAACACAATATAATTATATTATATATATATATATAAATTTACTACAAAACACACACAGAAACACCCCCAAACACAACACCCACACACAAACCCCCAAAACACACACACACACCCTTTTTATAATTATAATTATTTAAATAATACAAAAATATAATATATAATTAAAATATTTTTAAAATATTATATAAAATTTTATATTATAAAATATACTTTTGTATAATATATATTATACACACCCCACACCACACCCAAAATTATATATATATATATTATATTTATATTAATTATAATTAAAATAAAATGTGTGTGTGTGTGTGTGTGTGTGTGTTGTGTGTGTGTATGTGTATATATTTATTATATATAAAATATATATATTTATAAAAATTAAATTTATTGTATATATATATATATATATATATATATATATATATATAATATATATATACACATAATTTCATACAACACACACACCCACACGCACACGCATATATATTAATTTTTTAAAATATATTAAATATATATATAAATATAATATATTGGTTGTAAAAATAATATTATATATATATTATAATATATATATATAATTTTAATATAATTGTGTGTGTTTGGTATTATTTATTTTTTTTTTTTTTTTTTTTTTTTTTTTTTTTTTTTTTTTTTTTTTTTTTTTTTTTTTTTTTTTTTTTTTTTTTTTTTTTCCCCCCTTCCTTTTTTTAAAACAAAAAAACCCAACCCAAAAAGAAACACACAAAAAACACCAAACACCCCACACACACACCACACCTACAACACCACAAAAAAAAAATTTAAAAAAATTAAAAGAAAAATAAAAAACATATAAAAACACACCCACACACGAAAACTATTTTTTATATAAATAAAAAAAGTATAATTTTAAACTTTTCAAAGCAGTTTTCCCATATTCCCACAAAAAATTTTAACTTTTTAAATTCAATTTTTTGAAAACAAAAACTCCAGTACTACACCCAGGGGAAACACTGTTCCCGCAAACCGAGAAAGTAGAAATTATAAGAGGTCGAAAGGATCGGTAGTGTATAAAACAAAAAGAATTTTTTCAAGAAAATTTGTAAAACCCTGTAAGTTTTATCAGTGGAATATTGTAGTATAATGTGTTGCATATGTTATATAATATATAATAATTTTTTATATAAATATATATAATATATTTTTATATATATAATATATATATATATATAAAATATTAATAAAAAAATATAAAAATTTTTCAACACAATTATTTTCTCTTTAATTTTTTTGGTTTCTGTTTCGCCTTTTTTGGGTGCCCAACAAAGATATCCGCAAAAAGTGAAAATTATAGGGGGCTTTTTCCATAGCTTTTTGTAAAATCCCGGGGATGTTTCTATGAAAGACATGAAATCGGACCTTTTCCAAAAGAATGGTGGAAGAAAAATTCCACACTAAAGAATAAACTGAATCCTCTGACCTGCATGTTTCGGAAAAAAAGAAGCTAAGTAAGGTACGGGCGTAGTCTCGGACACTTTGAATTCAGAGCCAAGTTTTTGGGGTAAGGAGCGATACTTTATGGGGTTTTCCCCACAACCAAAAAGCACACACTATGCATGTGTAATATATTAATATTATAATTATATAATAAATAATATATATATATAAAATAGGGTATATATATTATATGAAATTTAAAATTGTTAATATATATAATATTATATATATATATTAAAAATTTATAATATATATTATTATTACTATAATTAATTTTATAATTATATCTTATAAAAATATTATTTATTTTTTTAAATTTAATATTTTATATTTTATTTTATTATATATTATATCACATTTTATAAAACACATCATATGTGTATGATATATAATATTATATTTATAATTTATATTTACTATATATATTACCATGCTATGGATGTATAAAAAATATTTTATTATATTTATATATATATATATTATATTAAAAATAAACATTAATATATATAAATTTTAATGTTATAGTATGTAATTATATTTTAAAATTATATATATTATTATATATATATTTTTATATATTGGTTATAATGGTTGTGTGTGTGCATATTAATTATATATATATATATATATTATTATATATATATATATTTTTATATATATATTTAATTATATATATTATTAATTATTATATTTTAATATTTATATATATACTATATATATATATATAATAATATATTATATTATATAAAATTATTAAAAAATATATATTTTTAAAATATGTGGGGGTGTGTGTGTGTGTGTGTGTTTTGTGTGTGTTGTTGTGTGTGTGTGTGTGTGTGGTGTCTGTGTTTTTATAATATATGCATATATAATATATATATAAAATTTTTTTTTATAATAATTATACACACAAACTAAAAATACACACACACACACACACACACACACACAAAAACACCACACACACACACCAAAACCAACACCCCCCAACCATGACCCCAACACACCAACACACACACCACAAACACACACCACCCACACACACACCCACAAAAATAAAATAATATATTATTATTATTATAATACTATATTAATTATACTTATGGGGTGTGTTGTTGTGTGTGTGTGTGTAGTGTATGTGTATGTGTTGTATGTATATTTAAAATTTATTTATATATATATATATATATAAAATTATTATTAAAATTATAACACACACCTGTTTTGGTGTGTTGTGTGTGTGTGTGTGGGGTTTTGGTGTGTGTGGGGGTTTGGGTTTTGTGTGTGTGTGTGTGTGTTGGGGGGCATATATTATATATTATAATATATTATATATATATATATAATTAATAATTATAAATAATATATATTTATGAAAAACAATAATTATGTTCTATATCTATGTATATTAAAATTATTAATATTAATTATATATATTTTATATTTAATATAAAAGGGAAAAAGAGAGAGAGAGGAGAGGGGGAGAGAGAGAGAGAAGACAAAAACCACACACCAAAACCCACAACACCACACAACACACACCATATATATATTATTATATATATATATATATATTATATATATATTATTATTATATTATTTGTGTGGTGTTGTGTTTTGTGTGTGTGTGTGTGTAAAAAATTATATATATTAAAATTTTAATTATATAAAATTATAACATTATATTATATTATATTAAAACATTAATATATATATAATATTATATATTATATATAATATAAAAAATATTACTATTGCATATATAAGGTGTGTTTGTGTGTGTGCCCGGTATATATAATTATATTATATTAATATATATATATATATATATATTATATAGTATGTAATAATGTTATATAATAATATATATATATAATATATATGTATTTTTTATATACATATTACACCCACACACACACACACACCACACACCAACCACACACACCACCCAACACACCCCCACACATCAAATCCACAAAAACTTAACATAACACATATATTACCCCGGGGTAGAGAAAAAAACTGACCCGGGTCGTAGGTTTGGGTCCTGGGGGAGCGGGAGCCCCCTCTTCGCCACTATTGCCCCGGTCACTTCGCCCCAGAGGGGAACCCCTTAAAAGGTCCCATCTAGGTTTTGGGAAAAGGGAAAAAGGGGGAGATGGGACTCTTTAGCCTTGGCGGAAAAACCCTGCAAGACCTGTCGGGGAAGGCGCGAGAAACCACCTGACTGATCTTCCCTACTTTAGGAGTTTCTCGGGAAAGGCCCTAGTCCAGGGAAAAGACGGGGTATTTTTAGGAATTATCAAAAAAAAAAGGGTTTGGAAAAAAGGGATGTCGTGGGAAGAGCACTAGAAATCATAAATCATATTATATAAATATATATATATATAATATATATAAAATATATATATATATATATATATATTAAACCCACACACCAACCCCACAAACAACACCACACACAAACACACAACACACACACACACCATACCACACATGCAACAAACAAAAAACACCACACACACAAACAAACAACACACACACACCCAACACACAACAAAACAACACCACACACATATATTGGTGTGGGGTGTGTATATTTTTTAAATTCTTTTTATTTTCTACAAAACCCACAGACTAACACACACCACCACACACACACACCACACAACCACACACACCACACACACATATATTATTTATATTATATATATATATATTAAAAATGATATAATATATATAATAATTTTACACAACATATATTTTGTGTTGTGTGTGTTTATTTATTTTTTTACATGCTCTCACACAAAACCAACAACCCCACACCAAAAAACCACACTAGCACAACACATGTATCTACACACACACACAAGAACCCCCAACAGTATCACACCCCCTAACACACACACATGTATCTACACAAAAATAGAACACACACACCTATGTGGTATTTGTAAAATTCCCCCAAAGAGAAACGATAGAAAGCGAGCCCTTTAAAAAAGCGTAATGACATCTGAAAATGAGCCAGGCAGTCGCTGAACTTTCACCTTCGTCCCACACTGCGACCCTGCGCCTCTCCGGGCCCCCTCCCCCTTCCCGACCCCACTAACTTCCCCTCGCCTTCCCACCCCCTCTCTTCTCCCCCCCGAGCCCCCCAATCTCCCCACTCCTGTCTCCCTCCCCTCTCCCTCACCCCCCGTCTCTCCGTCCTCTTCCTCCCCCTCTCTATGTCCCCTTTTTCCCCCACCTCCTCAGCCCCCCCTCTCCGCATCCATCAAACTCTCTTCGTCCCCCCCCCCCCTCGGCTCTCCTTTCTTGCTCCACCACTGTCCTATGTCCCCCACCCTTTGCCCCACCCCCTTCCCCCCCTTTTCCCCTTCTCAGCCCCCTCCCAAACCCCCTTTCCTGTTTTTTCCACCTCTTCTTCCTCTCCCCCATCCCCTTCCTATACTTTTCCCCGTCTCCTGTGCCTTCCTTTCCCCCCCCTCGGCCCCCCATTCCTCCTTTCCCCCCCCCCTCCCAACCCCCCCCCTTCCCCCCACAGTGGTGATCCCGCCCCAAAATCTCACTTTCCCTTTGCATTACCCGAGTCCCCCCCTTCCCCCCCTCCCCCCACTGAGTCTGCCCCTTTCGAGTCCCCGGTGTTCGTGGGGCGGGAAAAGGGGAAGGGGTCCAAAACCTGACTTATCCCCCCCTTCATGTAAAAGGGGCGTGGTTTTGGGGGGCCAGGCTGGGGGGCGGGCGATGGGTGGGTGGCCACCTTTTGGGCATGGGGGCGGATCTTGATTGTTTAGCATCCCTTTAAAGTGATGCGCGGGCCAAAGGGTGTTCAGTTATAACTGGCGAACCAACGACTCCAAGCACCTAAAACATAATATACACATGAAAAAAAAAAGCACACCACAAAATATATATTATAATATAATATATATATTATATAAATATATATATATATATATATAATAATATATAATATATATATATATATATGTGTGTGTGTTGGGGTTTTTTGGGGGTGTGGTGTGTGTGTGTGTGTGTGTGTGTGTGTGTGTATACATACCACACACACTCAAATATATATATATTTATAATATTATATATATATTATAATATATTTTAGTATGTATGTATGTAATTATTATATTAATATATATATATATATATATATATTATATATTTAATATTATATAAACACCCGCAAACACACACTCCAACCCACAAAAACCCCTATACACATACACCAACAACACCCACAAAAACCCCCCACACCCCACACAACCCCCACACCACACACAACACACACCCCAAACACACACAACACCAACCCCACACACACACACACACATGTATGTAATATTTTTTATGTATATTTGTATATTATATGCATTTTTGATTTTATATATATATATATTATATATATATATATATAATTATATATATATATGTATAATAATATTTTTTTAATATATATATTAATATATATATATATTATTTTAATAAAACCCAATTATATACACACATATATATATAAAAACACACACAACACACACACACACACCAACCACAACCCCACACACACACAACACAATAACAACCACACCCACACACACACACACACCACACACTCACACCCACCAACACACACCCAAAAACCAACACCCAACACCCCCACACCACACCAATTATATAAATTTTATAATATATTTTTAATATAAAATATTAAAATATGTATATTATATTTAAAAATTATTTATATATATTTTTATATATATATAAAATAAAAAAAAAAAATAAATAATTTTTATAATAAAAATATAATATTATATATATATAATATATATATTAATATATATTAAATTTATATATATATGCACAAAAACCCCAAAGCAATTATATACAAACCACCAACCACACACACACCAACCCCACACCACAACACACATATAAAATATTATAAAAATATATATTATATATTATATATATATATATGTATTTTTGTGCGTGTGTGTGTTGTGTGTGTGTGTGTGTGTGTGTTGTGTTTGGTTTGTGTATATATATTGATATAATTATTTTATATAATTGATATATTTATATATTTATATATAAATATAGATGAAATAGATAGATAGATATTGATGATATATAAATGGGCGTATATATAATTTATATAATTTATTAATTTATATTATATAAAATATGTGGTGTTTGTTGTGTTTTTTGTGTGTGTGTTGTGTGTGTGTGTGTGTGTTTTGTGTGGTGTTATGTATATATGTTATTATAAACACACACCACCACACACACACCAACACAACACACATTAAACACACACTGTTAAAAAAAAAATTATATATTAATAATATTATATATTATTAACTTTATATATATATACATATAAAAATGTGTTTGGTTCTGTTTGCGTTTACTGATATATATTTAAAATATATATTATAAATTTTATTATATAATAATATATATATATATTAAATTTATTTTATATAATATATTTTATATTAATATTAATTTTTTGTTTGGTGTGTGTGTGTGTGTGTGTATGGTGTGTGTGTTTTGTGTGTTGTATGTGTTGTGTGTAGTATTATATCATATATAACACAAAAATAATATGTACAAATAAAATATACCTTAATATTAAACATTTATTTTATATTAATTATATTTTATATATATTTATTACTATTATAAAATTTTTTCCCTATATATATATTATATATATAAATTTATATATTAATTAATTATATTATCTTATTATTATATTTTTAATATAATTATTTGGTGTGTGTGTGTGTGTGTGTGTTTGTGTGGGTTGGGGTTGTGTGGTGTGTTGGTGGGTGGGTGGGGTGTATGTTTGTATGTTAAAAAAACACACACACCACAACGCCCCACACACCCACACCCACACCCCTAATATATATTTATATATTATAATTTTTATATATATTATATATATTTATATATGCATATATTTGTTAAAGTTATATTTAATAAAAAGTTTATCGTATTAAAATATTTTTGCATATTATTAAATAATATATTATATATATATATATAATTTTTAATATAATTATATATTTTACAACATATACAATTCACAACCCCAAAAAAAATACATTAAATTTAAAATTTTAAAATATATTTTTTAAAAATTTTTAAAAAATATA
>NW_023652734.1:0-5165 GCF_015228065.2 Penaeus monodon
ATGATGATAATAACGGAAAATTGGGGTTCCTATTAATATAAAAAAAGTAAAGAAAAAAAAACCCAAAAGTCGAAAAAACCGCAAAAACGAGCCAAATATCCTTTTGGAGTTACCCAAAAAGACGTTTTTTTTATTTTGATGATTTCGGCAATTTTTAGGGTAAAATGATAATAATTACCAAATTGATTAATCTGACAACAAAGATGATAAAAGTGAGAATAAAGAGAATTTTTATAACTTTTGAATATTATTAATATTATTATATTATTTATTATTTTTATTTTTTTATTATTATTAATTTATTTTTTTATTAAATTATATTATTTTAAATTTTTATTATTTTTATTATTATCATTATTACTCTTATCTTAATTATTAGCATTATTGCCAAAAAATATATCATAACTCTAATAATCAATAATAATAAAAATAATAATAAATAAAAAAATTAGTCGTTTTTAAAATTGTTATTAAAATTATTATTGTTATTTTTATCATTTATTATTTCCTGGGGAGTATAATTGCAAAAAAAATTTTAAAACAGTAATAATTAAATAAAATTTCAAACTAATTAAAATAAAGATATAAAAAATTTTTATAAAATCGTTTTTTTTGTTATTATTATTTTTATTACTTTTTTATTGTTGTGGTTATTAGTTTTGCAAAAAATTATTCATAACTCCAATAAATTTCAAAAATAAAGAAACAATTGCAAAAAGATGATAATAAAAATTTCAATAAATGATGAAAATGAGATGAAATGATGATAAGATGAATAAAAAATAAAAGATGATTCATGATAATGATGTGATAAAACAGGAATTGGTTTATTAATATAAAAGTTTAAAAAAAAAAAAATCCCAAAAGTCGAAAAAGAGGCAAAAACTGGAAAATGCCTTTTTTAGAGTTTTTCCAAATGACGTTTTTTTTTTTTTGATTTTTTTGATGATTTCGGGAAATTTTTAGGGTAAAAAGATTTTTTACCCCAGAAAAGTTTAATCTGACAAAAATGATAAAAAGTGGAAAAAGAATTTGATAACTTTTAATATTGTTTAATATTTTAGTATTGTCATTATTATTATTTTTATTATTTTTTTATTATTATTTATTATTATTATTTTTATTATTATTATTATTATTATTTATTTCTCTTTTCTTTAAAAAAATTTGCATTATTGCCAAAAAATTTTCATAACTCTAATAAAAAAACAATAAAATAATAATAATAAATATAATAAAAATAAAGCTAGCGTTATAATTTGTTTTTAAAAATTTTTATTGTTATTATTTCCATTTTTATTTTTTATGGGTATAATTTAATATGATTGGTTTTAACGTAAAAATTAAGAATTCATACTAATTAAAATATATATAAATAATTTTTTAAAAACGTTTTATTGTTTTTATTGTTATTACTATTTTTTTTTGGGTTATTAGTATTTTGCAAAAGATACATTATAACTCCAAAAATTGCAATAATAATGAAAAATTGCAATAATGATGATAAAATTGTAATAAAGATGATAATATGAAAAGATGATAATGATGTAATGATGAATAACATAATAAATGTGTAATCAGAAATGATGGATAAAACGGAATTGTGTCCATATAATTATAAAAAGGTAAAAAAAAAAAAAATCCCAAAAGTCAAAAAGCGGCAAATTACCGAAATATGCCCTTTTGGTGTATACTCCAAAAAGACGTTTTTTTTTTTATTTCTTTTATGATTTCGGCAATTATTGGGTAATAATATAAAAATTACCCCGATTTTATTAAACATGACAAAAATGATGATAAAAATGAAATAAGAGAATTTTTAAACTTTTTTTAAATTATTTTTTATTTTGTATTATCTTATTTTTTTATTATTATTATTATTTTATTATTTTTTATTTTATTTTTCAATTCTCTTATCTTTTATTGTTATGCCAAAAAAATTTTTTAATTAATAAAACCATAAAAATAATATATAAATATAAAAATAAAAATGGTTCGTTTAAATATTGTTTTTTAACATTATTATTGTTTTATTATCATTTTATTTTTTGTCTGGGGGGTATAATTGCAAAAATTATTTTTTAAAAAAAAGTAATAAATTCAGTAATTACAAAACTAATTAAAAAATGTATAATAATTTTTAAAATCGTTTTATTTTTTATTATTGTTTTTTACATTATTTTGTTGTGGTTTTTTTAGTATCATTGCAAAGATAATATCATAACTACTAATTGCAATTAATGATTTAAAAATTTCAAAATGATATAATATTGCAATAATGAGATAAAGATGATGATAATAATGATAATGATGATAATGAATGATAACGAAATAATGTGATAATCATGATAATGATAGATAATAAAAGGAAAAGTGCCAATATAAAATAAAAAAAAGGAAAAAAAAAAAATCCCAAAAAACAAAAAGGGCAAAATCTAGGAAAAATTTGCCTTTTTAGAGTTCCCCCAAAAAGCGTTTTTTTTTTCGATTTCTTTGGATTTTGGCAAATTTTTAGGGTAAAATGTAAAAATTACATTAATTGTATTATTATACAACAATGAGATAAAAAAATGAGAAAAAAAGAGAATTTATAAATTTTGAATATAATTAAAATTATTATTATTACATTATTAATTTTTTATTTTTATTATTTTTATTTTTAATTTTTATTTTTATTATTTTTATTATTTTATTTTTTTATTTATTACCTTTTCTTATTATTAGCATTTTGCCCAAAAAAAATAAAATCTAAATAATAACAAAAAATAATATTAAAATAAAGTTAAAAATAACTAGTCGTTATAATATTTTTTAAAATTATTTTTTTATTATTATCTTTATTATTTGTAAGGGGAGTAAATTGCAAAAAATAGTTTTTAAAAATAATAATTACAGTAATTACAAAACTAATTAAGATAAAGAATTAAAATAATAATTTTAAAATCGTTATTATTGTTATTATTGATTGTATACTATTATCATTGTTGTGTTTTAGTATATTGCAAAGATATACATTATACTCCAATATTGCAATAATAATGTACAATTGCCATATGATTATAATCATTGCAATAAGGATGATATCATGATGATATGATATAATGCGATGATAAACGATAATAATGATGATAATCATGATTCATGATGATAATAACAGGAATTGTGTCCTATATAATATAAAAAAGGTAAAGAAAAAAAATCCCAAAAGTCCGAACAAAGCGGCAATCTAGCGAATTACCTTTTGAATATATCCAAGGGGGGGGGGGGGTGACGTTTTCGATTCTTGATGATTTTCGGTCAATTATTAGGGTACTAATGCTTAATAATTACAGAATTTTATTAATCATACACATGTGATAAAGGAGATGAGAGAATTTTTGATACTTTTGAATGATTATTTACATATATTAGTATTTCATCGTTATTATTATTATTATTATTATTATTTTATTTATTATTATTTATTATTTTATTATTATTATTATTACTATTACTCTTTTCTTAATTCTTAGCATTATTAACAAAATATATCATAACTTCTATGAATAACATAATAATAAATATATACGTATAAGAATAATAATGCTAGTCGTTATAATATTGTTATTAGATTATATTGTCATTATTATCATTTTATTATTTGGTACTGGTATTAACTTGCAAAAATAATTGTTATAACAGTAATAATTACAGTATTACAATACTAAATTAAGATAATGAATATAAAATAATTATGATAAATCCATTATTATAATTTTATTATTATTGTTATTACTATTTTATTGTTGTTGGTTCTTAGTATTATGCAAGATATATATTATAACTCCTCTTGCAATAATCGCGATAACAATTGCATAATGATGATACATATGCAATAATGATGATAATGATGATGATTATGATGATATTATGATAATGATGATGATAACGTAATATGTGATACTATGATCATGATGATGATAATACACATGGAAATGTGTCCATATATATATCAAAAGGTAAAGAGAAAAAATCCTAAAGTGACAAAGCGCCAAAATCTAGCGAAATAATAGCCTTTTGAGAGTATAACTCAAATGACGTTTTTTCGTTTCTTTATGATTTCGGCAATTATTAGGGTAATAATTAATAATATTACCAGAATTGTATATCATGACAACGAAGTGATGATAAAAGTGAGAATAAGAGAATTTTTGATGCTTTTGAATATTATTAATATTATAGTATTATCCTTATTCTTATTATTATTATTATTATTATTATTCTTATTATTATTATTATTATTATTCTTATTATTATTATTATTTACTTTTATCTTAATTATTACCATTATTTGCCAAAATATATCATACCTCGATAATGCACTAATAATAATATCATAATAATAAGTATATAATAATTCTAGTCGTTTTATAATATGGTTATTAACATTATAATTGTTTATTATTATCATTATTATTATTTGTACTGGTAGTATCATGCCAAAATTATTGTTTATAACAGTAATAATTACAGTAATTTACAATACTAATTACGATATTGATATAATAATTATATAAATTCGTTATTATTGTTATATTTATTGTTATTACTATTATTAGTGTTGTGTTTATTAGTATCATTCAAGATATAATATTATAACGCCAATAATTGCATAATAATGATAACTTGCATAATGATGATAATAATTTGCCATAAATGATGCTGATACTGATGATAATGATGATAATGAGATGATAACGATAATATTGATGATAATCAATGATAATGAGATTATAATAACAGGAATTGTGTCCCCTATATAATATAAAAAAGGTAAAGGAAAAAAATCCCAAAGTCGAAAAGCGGCCAAATCATAGCGAAATATGCCTTTGAGGTTACTCCAACTGACGTTTTCCGATTTCTTTGAGATTCGGCATTATTAGGGTAATCATGATAATAATTACCAGAATTGTATTTCGTCATGACAACATGATGATAAAAGTGAGATAAAGAGAATTTTGATAACCTTTTGAATATTATTACTATTATTGTATTATCATTATTATCATCATCATTATTAATTATTATTATTATTATTATTATTATATTTTATTATTATTATGATTCTTATTATTATTACTCTTATCTTAATTATTGCATTATTGCCAAAAATATATCATAACTCT
>NW_023652735.1:2500-5164 GCF_015228065.2 Penaeus monodon
ACAAAACAATAATAAAGATAATATAAAAAATTAATTAAATAAAAATTGATTAAATAATATAAAAATTTTAAATAATAAAATTAATACCCCGTTAAAAAACAACAATCAAAAGTAAAAAAAAAAAATATAAGTAAATACATATCCCTTTACTTTAAATATATGATATAAATACATAAAAAAAATATACGGAAAAACATAACAAACAAATATACTATTAATATACATAACATATAACGTATATATTACATATACATAACTATATATACTTTTTAAAAAACAAAACATAAATAAATATAATACAATACTTTAAAATCCTTATAAAACATAAAAAAATAAATACTGTATATTTTAACATATACATAACATATAAAAACTGAAATTAAATATACAATACAATTAAAACGTAAATACATATACATATAAAAATACTAATTAAAAAAAATAAAAAAAAATATATAAAAAAATAATAATAAAAAAAATTAGACATAATAAAATATATATATAACAAAATATATAAAATACATATATAACTGTATATATAATATTATTATATATAATAATTAATACATATAATTATAATATAATGCAATATAATACTATATATATACAAAATATACTGTATATATATATATATAAAATAATATATATAATTATATAATATTATATTATTCTTTTTTAACGGTGGTTCAGTCTGACCCGCCGTGGTCACAATGATACTTTTATTTTTTCATGTTGAAATGCTTTGGAGTGAGTACTGGAGGGCCCCCCGGGTTCTTCCACGGAGAGTGCCGGTGTTTTCCTTTTTTTTTTTTTTTTTTTTTTTTTGGGAATCATTCCTTATTTTACAGGGGTTGGGAAGCACTGACTTTGGGCTGGTTTTTGGCCCCCCAGTGGCTAGGGAGCAATCGAGGGAAGTTCCTTGCCCCCCGGGGAAAAACGCGCCGGCCGGGGACCGAACCCCCGAACTCAGATTTCCGTCGTGGGTCTTGAGTCCCACGCTTAAACCCTTCGGCCACCGGGCTTGGGATTTTGGGCTTCCATGATTTTTTTTGGCAATTTAAGGGGGGTGGGTTTTCCATTTGCCTTCCGCCCCGGTTTTTTTTTTTTTTTTTTTTTTTTTTTTTTTTTTTTTTTTTTATCGAGCCCATCTCTATTTTCCCCACCTACTTTGGGGGGCTTGGCCACCCCGGGGTAGGAGGGAAACGAGGTGAAGTTCCTTTCCCAAGGGAAACAACGCGCCCGGGCCGGGGACTCGAACCCCGAACTAGATACTCGTGACAGTCTTGGTCCGAGCCCTAACCCCGGCCACCGCCCCCCCTAATAATATAAAAAAAAGAAAAATATAAAGGGGAAAAACCTAAAAAAACAAATGAAATAAACAAACTAAACACGGGGGGGAAATACGATAATACAAAATTAAAACAAACCGATAACGGGGGGAAATTTTATGAAATTTTTTCAAAAAAATAAAAAAATTTAAATAAATAAATAAAGTATATATAATAAAAAAAAAAAAATAAAATAATATAAATAAAATATTATACCAAAAAAAATATAAGAATAAATATATTTTAAAAAAAAAAACATTATATAATATATTTTTATAATATATTTTATATATATTAAAAATAATATATATATAAAATAAACAGTTTTTAGGTTTTTATATAATGTATTATAATATAATGATTTTGATATATTTAAAAAAATATTATTATATATAAAAAGTAAAAAAAATTTTGTATGTAGATAAATAAATTTTTAAAAAAAGAAAAATAAAGGAATTATTTTAATATATTAAAATAAAATAATAAAGAAAAATTAAATAAAGTTATAAAAAATATAAAATAATATATAAAAATATTTAACAGTAAAATATTATGGTATATATAATTAATATTTTTTTATTTTTATAGTTAATTTTAATACTTTTAATAATATTAAGTTAAAGAAAATTATAAAAAAAAACAGAGATAGATAGTGAATAGAGATATAATTAGTATATATATATGATAGATGAATATAGACATACATATATGTAGATATAAGATATGATATATATAGATAATCATATTATATAGTATATAGTATGAATAAAATTATAAATCTATATATACATATATATAATATATTATATATATATATATATATATATATACATATATAACTGTATATAATATATATATTATATATATATATAATATATAGTAAAAATAATAAATATATATATATATATATATATATATATATATAATATGTTATATATAGTATATATAATATATATATAACATATATATATACTGTATATATATATATATATAATATATATATATATACATATAATATATACTGTATAGGTATATATATATGAGATAATAGATAGATATATATGAATAATAATACATAATACATATATAACTGTTATATATATATATATATAATATATATATACTATAACATACATATATACATATCATATACAATATAGCCAATCAGTAATAGAATTATCAAAAAAAAAAAAAAAAAAAAAAAAAAAACACACCGTGCGAAGGCAATGGCAAACCCGTCTAAATTGCAGAAAAATCATGGAACCATATCACAAGGCGGGTGTGGCAACGAATGGAATTAGTAAGGGTCAGTACGATCCAAGGAAACTTATACCTA
>NW_023652736.1:0-5164 GCF_015228065.2 Penaeus monodon
AATAAAATTATAAATAATTTATATAATAATTTAAAATATTATATTAATTTTTTATTATATAACATTATAATGTTTTTTAATATATTTAATAAATTTTTTTAAATATATATATAAAAATATAATATAAAAATTATTTTAAATAAATTTTAATATTAATTAAATAATATTATTAATTATATATTATATATTAAATATAAAGTATACCGAAATAATACATTTAATAACCATTAAATTTAAAATTAATATTAAAAAGATATATAGGTACATGCAATGAATTTTATTATATATTATTTTTAATTATATATATATATTAATATCTATTATAAAAATAATATTAATATTACATATATATAATATAATAAAATATTATATTATTATATATATAAATTTTATATTTTAAACACACAACCATATTACACATATATATACGTACACCAAATATATAATATAAAAAAAAAAATAAAATAATTAAATAATAAAAAATATATTATATATTTAATTAATATATAAATATAATAATATTTTATATTATATATAAATATTATATTCAATGCGTGTATATATACATACATTTATTAAATTATTATATTATATAATATTCAAATGATATATATGCATTATAATTATAAAATAAATATAATATTATATTATATAAATAATTTCTAATACTCCACATAATAATGATCTAAATTTTCTTCTCCTCTCTTCTCCTTCTCTCTCTCTCCTTCTCTCCTCTCTCTTCTATAATTATATATAAATATATATTTAATATATTACCATATATACATATTATATATTATATACATATATATATAATATAATAAAAATTATATATAATATATATAAAACATATATTATATAATCATATATATAATATATAACATTATATAAAATATACATATATATATATATATATTACTTTATAATATATATATAATTATAATATATATATATATATTATATATATATATATATTCCACCCACAACACACACAACACAACACACACACAACACACCGTATATATTATAATATAATACCCCACACACATACATACATATGTAAATGGATTACATACATACCACGCACCACCAGAGGAACATATATACGCGTATGTATAGTATAAACGCATATACATACATGTATATGAATATGAATATTGAAATTCATAGGAATATTTTTTGCCTTCCTAAAACCCGCTAATATGTGTTACATTACATCCATATTACAATTTTCTTTGTTTCTGACAATAACTAATAAATGATATATATGGTTTTTTTCAAAAAAAGCAGGATAAACCACAGGGATGCCACGCAAAGAAAAGTGGCCACGCCCTCACCTGCTACTTGACTTTTCGGTTCGCGGGCCCGCCCCTGTGGAGTGGGTAGATCCTGAGACTGTTGGGCGGCCGAGGATGTTCCCTCGATGGTTGGGAGGACGCGGGCAGTGCGGCCACGGGGGGGGCGGCCCCCCGCGGTCGGCGGAGAGCTGCGTGTCCCCCCCCTGCGGCAGCGGCGGGGAAGCTGCGCTGCGGTTTTTTCCTGCGGGTTGGCGGGGGGGACTGGCAGACTTGAGGGATCGCTTCCATCATGATTACAAACACTGGCAATAAAAGTCTAAAAAAGTGTCCGGAGGCTCTCACGCCTTCCCACAGTCACTTTCACTCCAACACCACAAATAAACGGACGTGGCGGACGGAAAAAAAAGTTTTCCGAATGCGTGATGAAGTATGGGCTTTTCGCGCGAGTGCTGCCGAGATCCGAACAAAACTTTGGGGTGACAGCAAAAACAACGGGGAACCAAACCCCCGCTATCTTGCTTATTTCGTTTTTTACCGCCACCCGGATTCCTAATCATTTCAACACTATTTTACACGAACAATGCCATACACCAACCTAAATCCTCCGTGGTGGTGTTGACCAATGAGAAAAAACGGGTCCGCGGGCAAAACACTGACCAATCAGCGCGCAGTACGGCCTGTGGTAATTGGATAAAATTCGCGGTTGGATAATAGCGGACTCTCTCTGGACTGGACTGATGCACGATGGGACTCTCGTTGTATGATTTTTTAAAACTAAAAATGCCATTTCGTGTTTATGATATTCCAGTTTTTTTTTTATGATACTCATTGCATGTACTCTAGCGAAAAACCACCAGGAAGATACTCCACGATTTATAAAAAGTGTAAATAATGAAAAAATGAATTATCATTGGACCACTCGCCGCCCACACCAGAAAAAAACCGACGGGGAAATCTGGCGGATGCTGAAATTGGTTAGTCGAGAATACACGGAAGGTGGCCAAATCACAGGCACTAATGGATGCTTGTCCCTGTTAAATAATGAGCAATCTTTCTAACCCATTGTGTACGGTCGCCCAAGACCTCGTTGCCGGAAATTAATACAGAAACGATTATAATATTTGATCTCCGCAGAAAAACCTATTTTGATATTATTTAGTTAAAAAAAAAACCCTTTTTAAAATTACAGCGCGGCCTCTCCCTTTCAGAAAAGAAAAAAAAGAAACTAGCAAGAGCTTTTTTTTACCAACGAAAGGAAATTGTTTTGACAAGATTTTCATGTTTTAATCGAACCAAAATTGGAGTACTTTGATGTTTTTTTTCTGTCCCCCCTGGTTTTTCTATTCGCCCGGGGAAAACGCCAAAATTTTTTTGGGAACGGGCCTCTGTGTGTATTCCGTGCCTAATAAAGTTTTTCCCTGCTTGGGGGGCCACAGGTTTTTTCAAAGTGCCGTTAAGAAGCAGCAAGGGATTTATAAGCCCCCCGAGGTCCCTCCTGTCATAAGGGGTCCGATTTTTGAATCTATATGTGAGTTTTTTTTTGGGCCCCTCTTTTCCCCCGTTCATGGCGGTTCCTATTGAAGGAACGTGGAATCACGATATAAAAGTGAAAGAGCAAGGATTGTTTTGAGTTTTTATTTTGCCGATCAGAAAGTCAGCGAAAAAAATTGGTGAATGATGAATTTTTTGGGGGTGGCCAGATTTTTCCCCCAATTCTTGTAGCCGTCGACCGCCTCTCCCTCCGCCCTCCTCCTTCCTCGTCTTTGACACAGAAAAATTTTAACTGCGGTGTTTTTACCAGTTTTGGAAGTAACCTTTTTTTAAAGCAATCTGTGCCGGTAACATGACGGTTGTTTTTACTATTGAAAGCGCATCTCTTTAATCAACCTCTTTTCAGATCGATTATGTTCGCAATGAGGGGGCGAACGGGGCACGCGGGATGAGCGGCAAACTGCAGGCGAAGAGGACAGCGCGGATGCATGGCGGGGACGCGCCTCCCCAGTGATACGTGCTCTAGAAATATAAGTCCCCACGAGGGGGACGAAAAAACTCGAGCTTATTTTATGCGCCCGCAATAAGGCAAATTCAACACTCTGGCACATACAAAACATAATCATAGATGTTAACACACACCACAACCACACAACACAACACACACACACACACACACCACCACACCACAACACCAACACACACACACACCACCACACACACCACCACAAACACACACACAAACACCAACACAATCCCCCACAGTGGGTTGGTGTGTGGTGGTATATATTACATATACATATACACCATATTACATATGCATATATTATATAATTATATTATATATATAAATATTAATATATATAATATTATATAATATTTGTGTGTGGGTTGGTGTGTGTGTGGTTGTGGCGGGTGTGGTGTGTGTGTGTGGTGTTGTGTGGTGTGTTGTGTGAGTGGGTGTGGTTGTGGTGGGTGTGTTGGGGGGGTGTTTGGTGTGTGTATGTTGGTATGTAAAAACAATATTGATGAAAGATACACACACATATGTATACACACACTTAACATACACACACACACACAATTATATAATATATTATATATATTATATATTATATATTATATATATATATAATTATATATATATGCATATATACATATATATATATAACACATTTTATATATATATACCATACATTATATATAATTAAAAATTTAAGTTTGATGTAATATTTACTGGTTTAATGTAAATGTGTACCACCACACCACACACATACACCCATAACACACACAACCCAAACACACACCAACACCAACACACACCACCACACCACACACCACCCCCCACAACCCCACACACACACCACCCACCCCACACACCACACACCACACCAACACACACACAACACACACACAACACCACCACACCCCACACAACACCACACACACCACACAACACACACACACCACACACCACACCAACACACCACCCCACCACACAAACCACACCACACTTTGATTAAATAAATATATAAATTAGATATAATATATTATTGTTATATATATATTATATATATATATAATATAATATAATATCTATAATAATATATATTATATATATATATATATTTAATATAATTATATTATATATAATATATATAATATATATATATATATTTTGTGGTTGGTGTGGTGGTTAACAAAATATATATGTGGTGTGGTTGGTATATGTGTTGGTTAATATATATATAATATTATATATTATATATATAATATAATATTTTATAATAATTATATATTATTTTTAATATACATATATATAATATATAATATATTTATAATTATATATATTATAATATATTATATTAATATAATTTTTGTTTGGTTGTGTGTGTGTACATAATATTAATGTTGTATATAATATATATATTAAATATTATATATTATATATAATATATATATATTGTGGTGTTGGTGTTTTTTTTATATCGATATATTTTTATATTATATTATTGTAATATTATTATATTAATGCATGTTGTTTGTATTTTTATGTATATATTTGTTTTTTTATATATGTATTATATATGTATATATGTATATTTTATATAATATATATATTATAATATATATAATTTTATATAAATATATTATTATATATATAATATATGCGTGGTGGTTGGTGTGGTGGTGGTGTTGGTGGTTGTTTGGGTGTGTGTGTGTGTTGTTTGTGTGTGGGTGTGTTGTTGGGTTGTTGTGGGTGTGTGGTGTTGTGTATGTGGTGTTGGTGTGGGTGGTGTGGGTTGTGGTGTGTGGTGTGTGGGTGGTGTGTGGTGGTGGGGGTGTGGTGGGGTGTGGTGGTGTGGTGCATTTAG
>NW_023652737.1:0-5163 GCF_015228065.2 Penaeus monodon
TAAAAAAAAAAAAAATTAAAAAGGGGCCCCCAAAAAACCCCCCTTTTTTAAATGACTTGTGGTTATATTCTAGGGTAGTAAATTTTAAAAAAATATTTCAAAAAAAAAAATTTTTCCATTACAATATAGAAATAAAAACAATTTCCCGCAAAAAATTAGTCCCCCCCCCAAACAAGTCCTTGCAAAACTTGGTTTTTTTTTTTTTTTTCAATAAGAAGCTCCATCTCTTTTTTTTATCTTTTTATTTTTTTAAAATTTTTCTTTTTTTTTTAAGATCAGTTAAACCAGGCCACGGAAGAGGGTTTCCCCTCGAATGCGCAAAATTTAATTTTTTTTCCTGATCACTGACCCAGATTACAAAAAAGGCTTTCCCACTCATGGGAAGCGGTTTTTTTTCACAAAATCCAGTTCCCCCCTTGAGAAAAAGGCCCCATGGAATCCTGTCCCAATCAGTCTAATTGTGCAAGCTGAAGTGGACAACTTTTTTCCAGGCCCAGGTATAACACTTATGCACAGAATCGTTTGACGTCTTGGTAATTTATTTTTTCCACTGTTTTTTTCGAGGCTGTTTTTATCCATTCAAATCCCCTGTCCTGTCTGTCCCGCCAAACTCATTTCCTAAAACGAAGGCTCCCCTTGAAGAGCCCCTGGGGTGAGAAACCAAATAACATTTGTTTTTCTTCGAGAGGTTTTTCGTTTTTTTTTTTTCATAAATTTTCCTCTGCTTTGAAACTTTTTTTTTTAACTCCTCCTCAAATTTCTAAATTTTTTTGAAAAAACTTTGAGTTTTAAGTAATCCCGCCTTGTCTTTCCCAGATTTTTTTTTTTTTTCTTTCTTCTTCAAAACTTTTTTTGAGCTAAAAAAAAGCCGATTAGTTTTTTTTTTTCCCATGTTTTATAAATGTAATGTTTTTATTATTTATTATCAACTCGTTTCCATTTCGTCACACCCATCATTAATTATGAATCATTATTTTTAAATTTCTATTATTTATAAAAATTGAAAATTTATTTATTTTTTTTCAATTCCAGAAAAACGTTTTTATGTTTCGCGAGATTTTGAGCGCAGAAGATTTGAAAGTTGGCCAAATGAAACAGTCCCCACAAGCGTAACCTATAATAATCTTGCCCGAGGTAAGCTATTTTTGAAATTTCCCCCGGCCCCAAAATCTCTTGCAGCAGCGCTTGTCCCCCAACAACTTTTTTTTTCAAAAAAAAAACATGCTTCCTTTAAACACTAAAATGCCTCCATGGGGGGGTTAAAAATCCATATTCTTTGTTCTCTGCATGGTAATAAATTAAATGTTTTTTAAATAATTCCCTTCTGGAGTGATATAAACCCGAGGCTTATTTTATTTTATTTAATAAGAGAATCCCCTTTCCAGAAAAATTCCCGCTGTTAAAAATACTTTTTTTACTAATAAAACTATTGGAAAATTTTTTTGCAAAAAGATTTTTTAAAACGTATTTTTTTTCTAAATTAATATTTTGGTAAAAAAAATGTTGCAGATATTGAAAAGATTAAAAATCGAAAGTAAAAAACGTGTGGGGCCAAAATAGCACTGCTTTTTTTTTGATAATGAAAAAATACATCCAACAGACATTAACCCATTAAAATGGTTTTTTTCACGATAAGAATGTCCCGAAATTGTGCATTGACTCCCAATGTTTTTCCTTACTTTTTTTACGGCAAACAGTAATAAACAAACATTTTTCATTACGTTTTTTATAAAAGTTTAAAAAGCTTCTTTTTAAACAATGCGTGGTATTTATTTGACATTTTCTTGTTTCCATATATCAAAGGACAAAATAAATGGGATGTTGTCCCATGTCCCCCCGTTGGGGTAATAGTACACACACCACACAAACAGGCCCCCGCTTTGGAACCACGCACGCCACGCCAAAAAACAACCCACCCCAAAACGCCCCGCACGCACGCACCCCCACCACCCAACACAAAAACCACACACAACACACCAACACACAAAAACACCCACAACAAACACCAAACCCACCCCCCACACCACAACACACACCACCACACACACAAACCACCACCCCACACCACACACACCCCACCAAAACCCAACCCCCCACAACACGCAAGTAAAAACCAGGGAAAACGCACCCCCACGCAAACCACAATCAAACACCAACAAAAACCCACAAACAACAACCCGCCCCACGCCACCCCACCAATTCCACCAACACAACCCCCGGGGGCCCCAAAACCACCACCACACCAAACATTTTTGGGGAGCTCTTTTTTTTTTTTTTTTTTTTCTTTTTTTTTTTTTCCTTTCTCTCCCTAAACTTTTTTTTCTGTTTAGGTAAAAAATATAACCCCGGGGAAAAAAATTTGATTATTTTCGGGGCCTTTTGGGTTGAAAAGGGAAGGGTTTTCCATAAGGGGACAGGGGAGTGGAAGTTTTCGGTTTTTTTTTTTTTTTTTTTTCTTTTTTTTTTTTTTTCATATTTTTTTTATTTTTTGTTTTTTTTTTTTTTTCTTTTTCTTTTTTTTTTTTTGCCCCCGGCTTTGTTAAAGCTTTAAACCAGTTTTTTTTTTATTTTGAAAAGATCATGGGGTTTTTCCCCCCTCCTCTCCTTTATTTTCTATAATAATATATAATTATTTTATATTATTTAATTATATTTTTATAATATATATTTTTAAATTTTATATTTAAAAATTTAAATTTTTATATAATATTTTTTTTTTTTTTTTTTTTTTTTTTTTTTTTTTTTTTTTTTTTTTCTTTTTTTCAAACGTTTTTCATTCGGTGTGGGTGTTTTTGGTGTGGGGTTTTGGTGGTTAATTTTTTTTTGTGGGGTTTTGGGAAAAGAGACTTTTCAAAATTGATTAATTTGTATTTTTTTTTTGTTCCAGGGAAGGGTTTTTTTTTACTCCCTCCCTTTTTTTTTCAGTTTTTTTTTTTTGTGTTTTTTTTCCCTTTTTTTTTTTTTACAATTTTTGTTAATTTTTTCCACGCAATTTTTTTAAAGTTTTTTTTGGTTTTAAAATCATAAAAAATTTTAATAAAATGGAAAAAAAAAAACAATAATGAAATATGAATGAAAAAATTTAAAAATGGTTTTTTTCCAGTAAAAAAAATCAATTAAAGTACTAACCAGAATTGAAAATTTTTGAAAAATTTAAAACGGGAAATAAAAGAAGAAAAAAAAAAAAAAAAATTCCCTTTAGAAAGAAATGGTTTGGGTTTCCATTTTTTATTTGCAAAACCCCCCAGTTTTTTTTTTAACGGATTTTGCAATCAATTCCCAACGTTGCAAATGATCCTTTTTGCAAGAGAAGGAAATTTTTTGGGAGTTTTTTTTTTTTCAAACCCTTTTTTAAAACAGGGTAAAAAAAATTGAACATAAATTTAGAGAGAAATTTAACGGGGAAAATTTTCCCCCTTTAATGGATTAAATTTGGGGGAAAAAAATTTCAGGTTTAAAAGGGGGTTTTTTGAAAAGGCCTCGAAAAGGGGCGAAAAACCCGAAAAAAAAGAGGGAAAAAGGGCACCCCTAAAAAATATGGGCCCAAAATTCAAAAATTTTTTTTTTTTTTTTCATTGGGGGGACCAAGTGTATTTTTTAAAATTAAATTTTAATTTTTTTATTTTAATAAAAAACTGGGTTTTTTTTTTTTTTTTTGGGGGGGTTTTATTTTTAGTGTTTTTTCCCCGGCTTTTATTTTTGCCATAGTTTTTTTTTTCTTCCCCCTTAAACCCCCAAAGTTTAAAATAGGTAAAAAAAAACTTTTTTTTTTTTTTTTTCACAGTGTTTAAAAAAAACGCAAAAAATTATAATTAAACCCCTATATATAAAAACCATTAAAATTTTTAAATAATTTTTATATATTATATATAATATTATTAAAATATTAATTTTATTTATTATTTATTACATTAAAAAAAAACGGGCGGGGAAAATTAAAAAAAAAAAAAAAAAATATAAAAAAAAAAATTTTTTTGAGACAAAAAAAAAAAATAAAAAAAAAAGGGGTTGTAAGCATAACTGGAAAATTTTAAGAAAAAAATACCAAAAAACCCCAAATTTTTTAAAAAAGGGGTATTATAGACCGAATGATCCCAAAACATTTTTAAAATGCTTTTTATCCCAAAAAAAAAAAAAAAACCCTTTTTTCACGTTTTTTTTTTTTTTTTAACAAAAACGAAAAAATTTCCCCATTTTTTGATATACAAAAACCAAAGACCCCTTTTTTTTTGTTTTTTAAAAAAGGGAAAAAAAAAAAACACCAAATTTTCCCCGTTTTTTTTCAATTTTTTTTATCCACTAAAAATATTTTTTTTTTTTAAAAAAAAAACCCTATAAAACCCCCTTAAAACGAAAAATTTTTTTTTAAAAAAAAATATAAAAAAAAAGAAAAAAGAAAAAAAAAAAAAAAAAAAAAAAAAAAAAAAAAAAAACCCAATTTTTTTTTTAAAATTTTTTTTTTTTTTAAAAAAAAATTTTTTTTTTTTGGGGGGGGGGGGGGGGGGGAAAAAAAAATTTTTTTTTAATTTTTCCCCAAAAAGGCCCCCATTTTTAAAAAAAAAAAAAAAAATTTTTTTCCCCCGATCAAAAAAAAAATTTTTTTTTTTTTTTTTTTTTTTTTTTTTAAAATTTTTAATTTTTTTTATATTTAATAAAAATTTTTTTTAAAAACCCCCCCCTTTTTTAAAAAAAAAAACCTTTAAAAAAAAATTTTTTTTTAAAAAAAAAGAAAAAAGGGAAAAAAATTAAAAAAAATTTTTGGGGGGAAAAAAGGGGGAAAAAAAAAAAAAAAAAAAAAAATAAACAAAAAAAAAAATTAATCCCCCCAAAAAAAAAATTTTTTTAAAAAAAAAAAAAAAACCCCCTTTTTTCCCCCTTTTTCCAAACCCCAAAAAAAAAAAAATTTTTTTTTTTTTTTTTTTTCCCCCCGGGGGGTTTTTTCCAAAAATTTTCCCCCTTTTTTTCCCCCCCGTTTTTTCCCTTTTTTTTCCCCCCCCCCCCCTTTTCCCCTCCTTTTCCCCCCCTTTTTTTCCCCCCCCTTTTTTTTTCCCCCCCCTCCCCTTTCCCCTTTTTTTCCCCCCCCTCCCCCCTTTCCCCCTTTTTCCCCCTTCCCTCCCCCCCCCCCTTTTTTTTAAACCCCCCCCCCTTTTTGCCCCAAAACCC
>NW_023652738.1:0-5163 GCF_015228065.2 Penaeus monodon
CAGGCATGAAGTAGTGGCTCCTGTGAAGTTTATAACGGACTCGTGACATAATCAGGATTAAATTTAAGCTCAAAAGTAAAGACTGGTCTGGAAGAGGCATAGAAATTAATTATGAATGCTACCAAAGCACATGCGCATTGGAAATCTGTCTTAATCTGTAATACTGGATTAACTTTTATGGCGCATACAGAAGACGCCTTAGGTTAATTCCCAGCATGAACCTCTCTATCCCTGTCTGGGCACTTATTAGTTTTCTCTCCAGGAATTTGTTTGTAGTACATGTTTCTGATCCATAGGTCATAACTGGGAGGACGCATTGGTTAAAGACTTTTTCTTTTTAAGCATAATGGCAAGTAGCCTCTTAGTATACTACTGTTTTTACCGAAGGCGCTCAGTTCTAGACTGAAGCTAGATGTATTTGTACGAGTTGACCTAGGTATACATACTTGTTCACTACCTCTCGCGCTTCGCCTTGTACATGTATCTGTTCGAATTGAGCTCTACTGTTGAAAATTATCTTAGTCTTTTTCTTGTTTATCCTAAGTCCGATTTTCAGACTTTCTCTATTGAGATTGTTTATTAGTTGCTGCATTTCATTTGCAGATTCACTGAAGAGAACAAATATCATATGCAAATCTTAGATTGTTTTTAGGTATTCGTCTCCTTTCTGTTCCATTCTAGCTGTAAACAGTCTAACATCTGGGTATGCCGATGATATAGTTTTGGTTGCCAGCAGTATCACTGAACTACAACAACTACTAGATAAAGTTAGAGAAGCAAGCGAAAAGGCTGGCTTGTTTCTTAATGCCAAGAAAACTAAGATCATGAAGATTCAAAGATAACCGGCAATGAAAAATGATGAACATGTTACAATCAATGGAATGATTGTGGAAAATGTAAAAAAGTTCACTTATCTTGGAGCTGTTTTAACAAATACATATGATGATTCACCGGATATAAATAGAAGAATTGCCATTGCCAAAAACACCACAGTTACTCTCAATAACATCTGGAAAGACCGAAGCATTACCTTACGGACAAAGCTGAGGTTATTGAACTCATTAGTTTTCCCAATTGCATCATATGGTTCTGAGTGTTGGGTGCTGAAGTAGATAGACAAGAAAAAGATCAATAGTTTTGAAATGTGGTGTTACAGACGAGTACTACGTATTAGCTGAACAGAGAAGAAGATGAATGATGAAGTGCTGAGAAAAATAAATTGAAAAGACTGGCTGTTGGACATCTTGAACAAAAGGAAATTAAAGTTTATTGGTCA
This sequence comes from Penaeus monodon, assembly GCF_015228065.2. Classification (NCBI taxonomy): domain Eukaryota; kingdom Metazoa; phylum Arthropoda; class Malacostraca; order Decapoda; family Penaeidae; genus Penaeus; species Penaeus monodon. Next base: position 1,277 of record NW_023652738.1, read on the forward strand.
TGTGATGAGAAGTAAAAGTATTGAGAAAGACTTGCTGACAGGGATGGTGAAACAGAGGAAGAGGCAAACCGAAGACAAGACTGAGCGACAACATCAAAGATATTTGCGGGCTGTCGATGGTACAAGTGGAAAGAAAAGCGTAAGATCGAGTTGAGTGGCGAAGGATGGTGGAGAGGTCCACGGCTGGTCAAACATGAGCATACCGTTATTGATGATGATATATATATGTGTATATATATGAACATATATATTTTTATATAATGTATATAAATATATATATGCATATATATATATATATATATATATATATATACATATATGTATATATGTATATATATATATATATATATATTATATATATAATTTTTTTTTTTCTTTTTTTTTTCTTTAACGGTAGGTTCATGTCTCAGCCGCCGTGGTCACAGCATGATACTTAATTGTAGTTTTCATGTTGTGATGCTCTTGGAGTGAGTACGTGGTAGGGTCCCCAGTTCCTTTCCACGAAGAGTGCCGGTGTTACCTATTTAGGTAATCATTCTCTTTATTTTATCTGGGCTTGGGACCAGCACTGACTTGGAGTAATGGAGCAATGCAAGGCCACATTGATATTGCTCATTCAACCACCCAGTGGTCAAATAGGCAATCGAAGTAAAGTTCCTTGCCCAAGGAATTTCATCGTATCTAGGTTCGATTTACCTAAAATTATTTAAATCAGTGCAAGTGCACACACCAAGCGCCGCATGCGAGTACGTGGGTGCATTCATGCACACACGCATCGCCCGCGCGCGTATGTGAGCACTTGCACTGATATATACATATATATATATATATATAATATATTATATATATATAATATATATATTCAGTGCAAGTGCTCACATACGCGCGCGGGCGATGCGTGTGTGCATGGATGCACCCACGTACTCGCATGCGGCGCTTGGTGTGTGCACTTGCACTGATTTAAATAATTTTAGGTAAATCGAACCTAGATACGATGAAATTCCTTGGGCAAGGAACTTTACTTCGATTGCCTATTTGACCACTGGGTGGTTGAATGAGCAATATCAATGTGGCCTTGCATTGCTCCATTACTCCAAGTCAGTGCTGGTCCCAAGCCCAGATAAAATAAGAGAATGATTACCTAAATAGGTAACACCGGCACTCTTCGTGGAAAGGAACTGGGGACCCTACCACGTACTCACTCCAAGAGCATCACAACATGAAAACTACAATTAAGTATCATGCTGTGACCACGGCGGCTGAAACATGAACCTACCGTTAAAAAAAAAAAAGAAAAAAAAAATATATATATATAATTTATACATATATATATATATACATATATACATATATATGTATATATATATATATATATATATATATATATATGCATATATATATTTATATACATTATATAAAAATATATATGTTCATATATATACACATATATATATCATCATCAATAACGGTATGCTCATGTTTGACCAGCCGTGGACCTCTCCACCATCCTTCGCCACTCAACTCGATCTTACGCTTTTCTTTCCACTTGTACCATCGACAGCCCGCAAATATCTTTGATGTTGTCGCTCAGTCTTGTCTTCGGTTTGCCTCTTCCTCTGTTTCACCATCCCTGTCAGCAAGTCTTTCTCAATACTTTTACTTCTCATCACATGACCAATAAACTTTAATTTCCTTTTGTTCAAGATGTCCAACAGCCAGTCTTTTCAATTTATTTTTCTCAGCACTTCATCATTCATCTTCTTCTCTGTTCAGCTAATACGTAGTACTCGTCTGTAACACCACATTTCAAAACTATTGATCTTTTTCTTGTCTATCTACTTCAGCACCCAACACTCAGAACCATATGATGCAATTGGGAAAACTAATGAGTTCAATAACCTCAGCTTTGTCCGTAAGGTAATGCTTCGGTCTTTCCAGATGTTATTGAGAGTAACTGTGGTGTTTTTGGCAATGGCAATTCTTCTATTTATATCCGGTGAATCATCATATGTATTTGTTAAAACAGCTCCAAGATAAGTGAACTTTTTTACATTTTCCACAATCATTCCATTGATTGTAACATGTTCATCATTTTTCATTGCCGGTTATCTTTGAATCTTCATGATCTTAGTTTTTCTTGGCATTAAGAAACAAGCCAGCCTTTTCGCTTGCTTCTCTAACTTTATCTAGTAGTTGTTGTAGTTCAGTGATACTGCTGGCAACCAAAACTATATCATCGGCATACCCAGATGTTAGACTGTTTACAGCTAGAATGGACAGAAAGGAGACGAATACCTAAAAACAATCTAAGATTTGCATATGATATTTGTTCTCTTCAGTGAATCTGCAAATGAAATGCAGCAACTAATAAACAATCTCAATAGAGAAAGTCTGAAAATCGGACTTAGGATAAACAAGAAAAAGACTAAGATAATTTTCAACAGTAGAGCTCAATTCGAACAGATACATGTACAAGGCGAAGCGCGAGAGGTAGTGAACAAGTATGTATACCTAGGTCAACTCGTACAAATACATCTAGCTTCAGTCTAGAACTGAGCGCCTTCGGTAAAAACAGTAGTATACTAAGAGGCTACTTGCCATTATGCTTAAAAAGAAAAAGTCTTTAACCAATGCGTCCTCCCAGTTATGACCTATGGATCAGAAACATGTACTACAAACAAATTCCTGGAGAGAAAACTAATAAGTGCCCAGACAGGGATAGAGAGGTTCATGCTGGGAATTAACCTAAGGCGTCTTCTGTATGCGCCATAAAAGTTAATCCAGTATTACAGATTAAGACAGATTTCCAATGCGCATGTGCTTTGGTAGCATTCATAATTAATTTCTATGCCTCTTCCAGACCAGTCTTTACTTTTGAGCTTAAATTTAATCCTGATTATGTCACGAGTCCGTTATAAACTTCACAGGAGCCACTACTCTAGTTGCCATTTAGAGATATTTTTGGCAATAAAATCAAAGGTCTTAGAATTTCCATACATAGTTTTTATTCTGAAAATTAAATCATTTATATTGACATAATTGTCCAAATATCCTAATAATGAAAATAACTTCCACTGATGAGTATAAAAATATCAAGAAAATCTCACAAAGAATTTTCAACATTCAGAGATTGCAGGCAAGGAACTTGTATTTCCAGGTTAATAAAACAGAGAAGAAAGTATATATGGTTAGAGTTACAAAAGGAGAGGTTTCGGACCATAAAATAACCATGATTAAAAAAGAAAAAGATTTTGAGCTTTTGTTATTTCCTTAACTGCAACATTTGCAAGTAAACTTTTCTATGGACCTCACGAACAGCACCCTGAAAAAGACACTTTCAACACCCCAACACCTTCAACGCTGCAAAGAGCTGTCCGAGAAAATTGTGCGATGAATATTAATGGTGAGTGTCATTTTTAAACTTGCATGTCATTGTTAAAAAAACTTTCCGTGTATGTCAACCAGGATTACAGTAAAAAAAAAGAAAAAAAAAAAAAGGTGTTTGGAGTGGTTACCTTGACGAAAACTAAGACACTTTTCTTCTGTGGCAAAGGTTCGCAAATCGAAAATAAGGGAGCTACAGGACAGAAAAGAGAGAATATCGACCTTTCATTCAGTCCCCTTCCATGTTTTCCTTGCGAGGACCAAAACGAATGTGATGGTTAACTCATTACTGGATCTACCAAGTAGTCCTTGCACTGCTACGCACTTGTGAGAACGACTATTTTGTAATTATCTGTGTCCGTTATCTCGAATTCATGTATGTAATGCGTTCGTTTAGTTTTATTAGACTACATTTACGTGTTTTAGTAAGTATTTATGCTATTCTGTACAATAAACCCTTTTGCACATGCGCGTGCACAGGCCTGCAATGCCATTACAACCCA
>NW_023652739.1:0-5163 GCF_015228065.2 Penaeus monodon
CTCAAGATGTGTGGGGCAGAGCATGGGCTAATTATTTTGAGCAGCTGTACTGGGTTGCTCCACCAACAGTTAACTTAAATGCAGGTAATGTCGGTATTCCTTTGCTGCCCCACCCATCAGCAAGGATCCACCCTTTCTAACTGAAGTTAGGATTAAATCTCCATAGTTGAAGAGTTATTGTAGAGTGCTTTCGTGAGTTTGGGCGGGGGGTGCTCGCATCGACCTCAAGAAAGTGTTCGATATGATGCATCGTGAATCACTCTGGGAGATCCTGAGACTAAGAAGAATCCCAACAAGGAGTATTAGATTAATAGCAAGCCTGTACACTGGTACTGAAAGTGCTGCAAAGTGTGGTGGGGACCTGTCGAGCTTCTTCCCTGTTAGTTCAGGAGTGAGGCAAGGCTGTGTTCTTGCACCAACATTTTTCAACACTTGCATGGACTGGACACTTGGTAGAGCTACTGTCCAAAGTCATAGTGGAGCAACTCTGGGCATTAACAAGGTTACCAACCTTGACTTTGCTGTCGATATTGCTATGCTATCTAAGTCTCTGGAAACCCTAATGGTGCTCTAGATGCAATAAGCAATGAGGTGAAGCCCCTGGGTCTAGAGGTCTTCTGGACCAAGACGAAGATCCAGGACTTTGGGGGCCTGCTAGTCACAGAGTGCTTTACATACCTTAGTTTATAGCTCATGACTCTATGCTGTCAGATCAGGAAGTCAGTAAATGGATTGGCCTGGCAGCAGAGGTCATGAACTCTCTTGCCAAGAGTATTTGGATATACTGGTACCTGGGCAGAAGGATCAAGCTACATGTTTTCAAGGCCCTGATACTGCCAGTTTTACTATACGGCAGTGAAACCTGGACGCTATCCTGTGCCTTGGAATCTCGTCTTAGTTCCTTTCGTAACAAATTATGCCTGATCACGGGGTACAGTTGGCGGGGCCACATGTCTAATGGTTATACTGTGAAACTGGTACAGGACTTTTTATGTGCACAGTCCATGACTACCAATTCAGGGTATATTGTCACCTGGCTTGTTTCTCATAGGATGATCCTGCCCACCAGGTTGTCTCTCTTCGAGACAACCTTGGGTGGGGGGAGGCCTGGGGGGAAGGCCCTAGGAAGTCATGGTTTGGGAAAGTTTGAAAAGCCTGCCCGTGAAGAAAAAGAGATGGGCCGGCCCCTGCATGGGGGCTCGCATGACGGCCCCGTATTGAAAATTTTATATATATTTTAATTATATATTATATAATAATATTTTTTATATATATATTCCCTATATTATATATATATATAAAATATATATTTTAATATTAAAATATATAATAATGCATAATTTTATATATATATTATAAAAATTTTATATATTTTATATATATATATGCATAATATATATTATAATTTTATATATAAAAATATATATAAAATAATAATTAAAATTTTGCTGAAATATTGTTTCCCATACCAAACGGGAGCGCATGTGTGTTTTGGGGGTGTGTGTGTTGTGGGGTGTGTGTTTGTGTGTGTGTGTTTTGGGGTTTTGGGGTGTGAATGGGTGTGCTGGTGATGTCTGTATGTGTATGTGTTGTGTATTTTCCATTTATTTATTTATATGTATTATATAAATATATGTGTGTAGGAGTGTGTGGGTGTATATAAAATTTATATATATAAAATATATAAAATATATTAATATAAAATCCCTATTAAAAATAACATATATACATATTCCCTTTAAAATAATATATATATTATATATATATATATTATATATATATATAAAAATATATATAGATAGATAGATAGATAGATTTTTAAGATTGGGGTAAAAATACATATTTTAATTTTTAATACAGCCCATCATATATTCATACATAAAAATATATTTTGTAAAAATTGTAATAACAATAATGATTTTTTTTTATATACACAGCCCAACATTATTTTTTCTTTGAAGCTGTTTTCACGGAGTATATCATTTTGGGAAAATTATTTTGATATGCTTTCCCCTTTTTGGGTTTAATTCACCTGGGAAAGATGGATGAGCGCACATTTCAAAAAACCGTTTTTTTTCTCTCATTTTTTCCTGTAATTTTACCTTTATTACAGCGAAACGGAGATTTTCCCCGTGGACCATCATATTTTTGCTTTTCCCCTCCCTTAAATTTTAAAAAGAGGATTATCACCCTTGGGAATGTGTATATCTGATTATATGATAAAGGAAGAAAAAAAATGTATTTTTTATTGGGGTTTTTACTTTTTTATGAGAATCCAAAAGTCTTATTTCTTTTCATAAAAACCCTTTTATTTAAATTTTTTTTTCCCCCTTCTTCAAGTCTAATTTTTAATTACCTTTTTTTTTCCCCTTTAATCACAAAACCACACACACACACACACACACACACACCAACAAACACACACACACACACACACACACACCCCACACACACACCCCTCCACCACTATATATATAGAGATATATAGATAATAGAAAAGGTTTGGGACACAAAACACACACCCCACACACCTATATTAATATATATAAAATATTATTTTAAAATTTTATTATATATAATTATAATATTTTTTTTTTTTTTTTTTTTTTTTTTTTTCCCCAATCCAAACCCCCGGGATCAACTCTATCCTTCTCTTTTAACATTGGAATTAAAAATGAAACCTGACTGTACCTTTTGGGGGGTTCAGAAAAACTACGGCCCGGGGACCAGACACATTTGGTCCGCCCCCGAAAAAAATACCGAGAAATTTTTGTTTTTTTTTCATATAGGGTTTTTTGTATTTCAAAAAAAGTCGGATTTTTGCAATAAAATGTTCCTTAGTTATAAAACTTTTTTTTCATTATTAACTACTAGTTAGTAACTATTTCATACACCATATAACGTAAAATTTCTGTTCCACCCTTTGCGGTCTGGCCCCTATCGGAAAAACCCCCAAAAAAAAAAAATTTTAAAACCCCCCCAACCTCAAGAGAAAGGGAAAATAAGGGCGAAAAAGATTCGGTAAAAAGAAAAATTGTTTTCAGAATGCAGGGCTTTAACCTGCAGTGGACAAACGTTAATTTTTTTGGGCAAAACAAAGAAAAGGCTGTCTGTTTATCTTTTCAAGAGGGGGGTGGCGGTATTCAAAGAAAACAAAACTCGGCGACACTATGAAAAATTTCCCTCACAAAAACCCGTTAAAGATAGCTTTCAAAGGGGCCCAAAAGCGAGAAAACAAAATCTCAAAGCTTTAAAAAATGGAAATTTTAGCCAGGGAGAATCATTTGTACGCCAAGCTTTAGCTGAACCAGTCCCCCCCGTTTTGGGGGCCCGCTTTCGGGGTTTCTCAAAATGACAGCAAGCAGCAGTAAACCCTTTTCCCGATGGAGAGTTTGACAAGAAAGCAAACGCTGTCCAGAGGAGGGTTTTCCCCCGAAAAAGAAAAGTCTTTTAAAGCTGTGAGTCTATACGAGTAACCTCACCCCGGGCGCATTTTAAGAAATCAGGGGGAAAGTTTTTATGCCCAGCTCAAAAGAAAGGGCGAAAGAATTTTAATTTTTTTCATTTGCAATGAATGAAAGCAGAAGTGCAGGACACCGCGAAAACTGCTCATTCTTTTCCTTTTTGTGGGTTAGTGCAAACTTTGAGATGCGCAGGGGCTGGCAACCCCCAAAGTCTCAAAGGGACTAAAACGGGGGGGGATATTTTTTTGGCAAAGGGGTACCAAACCATGGAAGGTTTGATTGAACTGGTCAAAGCTGGCCAGCATCACAAAATGATGGGGGTCCTAGTATGGGGGGTTGTCCCGGGGGCTAAAGGGTCATGAACCGGGAGACGGAAGAACGAGGGGCTCACCGCCACGCTACAAGTCCCAAGGGCCCAAATTTACCACAAAGCACTGTCCCGAAAAAGGGGTTTCGTGGGATTCGGGTTTTGAAGGTTGGGTGTCATTTTCATAAACTTCATCAGAGCAAAGGGAGTTTAAAAAACAGGCAGTTCCCAAAAATTCCCCGTTTTGAACTGGAATTGCCACACGGAGGGTATGCTGTCCCACACAGAGGGGCCGAGGGTTGGGGCCGGGGCGAGTTTTTTAGGCGTTTTTACGAGCTGTACCTGAAAGTAAATCATTTCTTCATTCACAAAAAAAAAAAAACGGTGCCCGAAACTTATCGCCCCGAAAGGAAAAAGGCACCTGATTTTAACAGACCTGGCAAAAAAAGCTGAACAGCTTTTTCTTGCAGCTAAAAAAGGCCCGGGGGAAAATAATTTTCGACATGTTTTCCCGCATAAAAAAACTTTTAGGTGGAAAAATAGAGCTGCTTTTGGGACAAATGAAAAAAACAGCCTCTCGCAAAACCCCGGGTCCCGTTTCCAGCTGAAAAGTGTGTGGAAGCATGGAAAAGCTGAAGGCGGGGGGGGTTCGGTGTGCGATTTTGTGAAAATACATTTTTATGCAAAAGAAATCCCTCTTTTTCCCGAAACCCCTTTTTTGCCCACTTGATAAAGCCCCGCCTTCTTATCAGTTTGGGGTTGGGCCCAGTTTTTCAGAAATGTGATGTTTTGAAAGATGCTTCAAAAACCCAACCCGTCCCCATTTACTTCTTTTGCCGCCTCCCAAAAAGACACATACCCTAAAATCAGAAAACACGCAATGAAATGTCCCCCACTTTTTTGGGAGCAGTTATCTGCGAGGCAAACCTTTTTTACACATAAAAATGCTGAAAAAATCCAGTGAGATCAAATTGACAGATGCTCAGTGTTTGAGACTGGCATACCCAGAATGGGAACCCCGGAAAATTCAAATTCTCACCCCGCCAGAAAGCAGGCCCCCCCAGTTCAACTGATGAACATACAAAGGTAAGCCTTTACTTTTTGGGCTTGAATGAGTCATTCTGGGGAAAAAAAAAATATAATCATAAAAAATCTACTAGATAAAATTTCCCTCTCCCAAACCCTTTTCTGGGTTGGGACTGGGTTTTGTGTGTGGTGCTGTATCCTTTGTTTTAGTTTTTTCAGCCTGCCCTTTCTTTGGGGGTTTTTTACAGGAAGTTGATGGGGAGGAGAGAGATGCAAACACGTTCTACAAGCCCACTGAAAAACCCACAAAAAGGGTTATAAAGGGAAAGGGGCACAAGAACTTTGAGAGAATGCTTTATATGAGTC
>NW_023652742.1:0-5161 GCF_015228065.2 Penaeus monodon
AAAAGTCCCTAGTGGCGCTGCAAAAATGCTAACGCCGGCAAAGGGGTGCTGGCGGTGCTCCGGTTTGGTCGGATCATGAGAGGAGATATACGGGGTAATTTCTAAAGTTTTTATTCTTTGGTATAAAGTCGCTATCCCCATACAACTGTGGTTTAGCTTGTTACAAATAAGTGTACAGGTAAACTTCTTAATGGATAGAATGGTAAATGAAGATGCTTTCCGTCAGTTGATAATATGACAAGTAGGTAATATCAGATGCCTTCACTGACTGATCAAGACAATATTACAATGGGTTCCTCTCTCTACGACCAAATATTTAGGAATTATGCCACAGAACCCCACCCCCATACCACAATCTTGACCCAGTCGCAGGGAGGCTGTATGGTATGTGTGAAATTGCGGGGTAAAGTATAAATAATGTACAGAAAGTGGTCATTATATAGTAAAAACAGGAGGCTGCTGCCCCCAATCCCTGCCTTGGATAACAAAAGAATCCACCACATAGGTACAGCAGGAGAGAGTGTAGGACAGATTTGACATTGGTTACTCCCACATGGTGGTCACACTCTCTGTCCTACTGTGAATACGTGATAGATTCTTTGTCTTCCAGGGTGGGGTTGGGGGACCGGCAGCACACCTCAAAGGGGGTTGTGAAATATTTAGAGGGGTCATGAGACCCTGCAACCCCATATCTTCTTCCTCCCACTACCCATCCTAATGCATCTAGTACTTTTCGCATGTTCATAGTGTGGAATAGTTACTGTGATCACAGTACCAAATCAGTCAACTATATTGTCTAATGCAGGGCTGGGTCCCCTGCAACCCCCCATCCCCTGGGAGGATCCTGCCCCCCCAACCGCCCCCCCTCCCCCGCCAGGAAAACAAAAAATCCTCTATGTATTCACAGCAGGAGAGAGCATTCGGACAGACTTTACATCTACTCCAGTAGAAACTAGTCAATAAACATTGCAATATGTTACCATAAATATAGTCACTTTTGCATCATAAAAGCCACACTATGTATGCTGTGTAAAGTACTCCCACACAGATGATCTTATAATATAGAGGTATTTGATACTGAGAGCAAAGTTCCAGAACCAGGGTTATCATGCAAACCACAAAAATCCATACCTAACCTTTTCATACCTTTTATTTATTTCCTAGACAGGGGAGAGAGTTCTGTGGACTCAGTCTCTGAGTATTGATGAGGAGAGGATATTTTTGTCATTTTGCAGTAAAGAGGCCAGTGCAGCTGTACTTGGGTTGCAATATTACTCTATATTTTATGATTTATGCTCTGTGCTTCACTCTTTTGGTAAAAAAATTCCAATATTGAAGATAGTTAACTACTTTGTCATGTTGTGACCTCACTTCGAATAACTCATTTTAGTTATTCTTTGTAGTTACACATGGCAGTTTTCACTCAGTAAAGCATGTATTTTTACCATATGTAATACTTTGATATAATTTACATATTGACCACTCAAAGATAGGGGAAATCTAATGACGCTATCATAAAGTGGGGGGGAAAAGTGGTATATTTTTTTTCACATAGCCATTTGGTACAAGATAAAACTTTGCCTGTGGTATTTATCTCTGGATGTCTTCCCTTTAAAATCAAAACTTTGCATGCATGTTACAAAATAATATATATAGGGTTTCGTATTTTCTACAAAATTTAATAGAAAATCAGTTGTTTACCAGTGAAGGAGGAAGGTTCAAAGCACTGCTGTAAGTATCATGTTTTATAAATTCTTATTTTCATTTTCCTCCCAAGAAACTCTAAATCAATGAAAAAGCATTGGTTCATCAATTTGTTATTCTGTATCATGAAAATCACAATGTCTTTACTTGTACTTTACTAGAGTCAAATGTTTTCCCTCTTGGTTTATCTACACAGAAGGCAACTGAATAAAGGGAGAGGCTGAGGTCCTAGAAAAAGGGGGAAGCTAGGGATTGGTGGTGGCTGTAGTGGTCTCTGGTGGTTAAATGTAATAAAAAAACATACTAATTTATAATGAAATTGATAAAGCAAACAGACAAATTTAAATTGTACTAATTACTCTCTTTGAAAACTGAGCAGTTGTCTTTTTTTTTTTATTGAAAATTATCTCTTTTGGAGAGTATATAAAAAAGAAAATTTATACATTTATGAAGAACCAGCTAATTAAATCTTTCTGGTTTGTCAGTTTCTCCAGGTGAACAGATAAATTGAACTATTAATGGTGATATAATTTCAGTAGGAGGGATTATCATATCATTCAAGACCAAAATTACAAAGAAAACGTTTTTTATTTACTTTTTTATTAAATCCAAAGGGTTTAAGTGGTGGGGTTTTTTCAGATATACTGTTATACAAGTTTTCTGATTAATAGCTGTTTATAGAACCTATTCAGTGTACCAAAACAATTGGAACGTTTCTGAAAAACCGTCCTACCTAAGTTGTTAATGACGTTTCTCTTTATTTGTATTTGCAGAAGCTTCCTTTTTATGACCCAACAAGAGACTTCAACTGCTTTGATGGCTCAGGAAAAAATCCTTTGCATATGTTAATTATGACTACTGTGACTGTCAGGATGGGCAGTGATGAACCTGGTACATCAGCTTGTCCCAATGGTTTGGTATACTTGGTCTGCAAATGGCTGGAATGGTGTTTCAGATTGTCATATTTTTCATTGCATTATTCATCATAGAGTTTTATCATTCCCTTGTTTGAGAAATATGAATCATTTTAGAAAGGACCGAATGGCAATGTTTTTATCATAAAAGCAATGAAAACTTTTTCACCTCAGGGAACTTTTCCTACTTCTTCCAAGCAATGTAAAATTGTTGGTGCCTGCTAATGTCATGTGTTAGTAATTAATTTTACCTAATGCTTCCTTTTTTGATTCTTTAAATGCAAAATGTTCCACTTTCCCCCTTTTTTAAATTTCCATCTCCACTCACTTTTTTATCTTGATGCATTATGAGTTGCCTCGCTTCCCAATTTGGGGACACTTGTGTGATGTGGGAGCAGCCAGAGAATTCAAGCCCAAGGGAACTGAAATCTTCCAGATGCCGGCAGTCGGATAGAGAAGCCGTTAACGAAAGAAGGGAAACTGAGGTAAATATTTACCTGCTGATGGTATTTCTTCAATTATTTTTCGGTTAAGGAATTTTATAATAGGAAAAAACTTAAAGTAGTAAATTAGTTTGGTAAATAAAATGGTTTTTTGTATTCTGTTGCCTTATCTGTTTCTTCTTTCTTTTACTTTTTTTTTTTTTAAAATACAAATAAAACTTGTTTTTTTTTAAGGGGAAAAAAAGAAATTTCCTCTAATTTAATTTTTTTATTTTTATTTTTCCCCTTTTTATCACTGAATGAATTGAAGGTTTTTCCGTAATCAGTCAGGATTTTTCTATCTTAATGAGGTTTAACTTACCCAAAATTTTTCTTTTTTTTTTTTTTTTTTTATTTTCTCTCTATTGTCTTTTCCCCTTTTTTCTCCTTTTCCCCCTTCCCTTCTTTTTTTCAAAACTTTGTAGAAGATTCATGAAGAACCAAGCTAAAATGCGAATGGGAGGGTGCCCCTTTGGGAAAGGTTAAAGAAAAAAAAACTTGGAACGGGGGGGGAAAGGGGGAAAAAAAGGGGGGGGGGGATAGAATAGGTGCAGGAAGAGTAAGAAGTTCCTTGGGAAACCCGATCAAGGGGGGGAAACTACAGTCCCAAAAAGGAAAAACCGGGAAAAAAGACGTCCAGGGTTGAACACCTGTGTTTATTTTTATTTTTTTTTTTTTTTTCTTTTTTTTCTTTTTGGTACAATTTTTTTTTTATCCTTTTGTGGGGGGGGGGTGAAAAGTGGTCCTCCGTTGTGTCCAATACTGGAAGGGATGTTTTAAAGGATTAAATAAGATTTTTAGTGATTTTGCTGTTATTTTTTTGCATTTTGGGTTAGTTGTGCTAAGAAAGTACCATTCTGCACCACCCTAACCTTCAAAAAATCAAGAAAAAAGGGCCCCAAAATTAAAAATTGAAAAATTTCCAAAGGTTATTCTTTCCTTTGCCTCTTCCCCTTTTTTGAAAGCGTACGAACCCCTTCTTTACCAGAATTTTGGGTCTTGAAAAAGCTTTCACAGCCTTAAAACCCCCAGCAAAAAATGGGAAAAATTTAAAAAACTTTTCAAAACTAAATTTTTTTTTTCTGAGACCATAGAAAAATCTGTACATACCTTCAGATGCCAAAATACTGCCAAGATTTTTTTGGAAATGGATGTATTTTTAAAACCTCCTTTCAGTTTTTTAATTATTTTTTTTTCTATCTTTTTTTTTTTTACAAGTGTTACTTTTTTTTTACTGTAAAATTTTTAGGGGTATAGCAATCATGATACAAAAAAAATTCTTTGATTTTTGGATTTGGTTGAAAATCTACAGTGGCCTAGGGTAGGGGCAGAGCAACAGTTTGTTATAGTGTGGGGGGCAGGTCAGTAAAGAAGGGGTTAACGGGATTTGAGCTTAAGAGTTTGATACATTGAATTTCATTGTGGAAAAGGATGCATTGTTCAAGACATAAACTTTATTTTTTTTTTTTCCTTTTCTTTAAGTATTTAAATATATTTTTTAATAAAATATATATATATTTTATAATATAATAATTTTATATATATATATATATATATTAAAATATATATAATTACAATAAATAATATACATATATATATATAATATACATATACATTAATAATATAAATATAAATATATATATATATATTTTTAACATATATAAATATATATTTATAATATACAATTTATATATTACTATATATATAATATATTATATATAATAATATATATATAATATATATTTAAATATTAATATATATATTATAATTTTATATTTAAAAAATTAAAAAATATATATATATATTAAATATCTAATAATTTAATAAAATATATAATATTTAAATATATTATAAAAATATTTTATTATAAAAATTTTTATATTAATAAAAATAAAATTTAGAAATTTTTTTTAAAATAAAAAAATTTTCAAATTAAAGTTTTTTTCACTTACCCCCAAAAATTACCCCTTTCCCTGTACTGGTGTACTCCTAAATAGAAAAATTTATCCATTTGGGAAATCATCACTGAAGCTCAATCAAATTAATCTTTTTTTTTTTTTT
>NW_023652743.1:0-5161 GCF_015228065.2 Penaeus monodon
CGCAATACTGACTTCTTTCCTACCATATTGCTACAACCCTTAAATTGCAGTGTGACAGAAGTCCTACAGTTGAAGCCCCGCCAGATACTGCCAAGCAAAGGTCCCATCCTACTGACGCTATAGTAAGTAGTAAAAAAAAAAAATCCTCAACAAAACAACCCCAGGGTGTGGTTGAAACTATCTGGCTGTGCTATCAGGCTTAGATCACAGCCAGTATGATGGGTGTCTTCTAAAGCTTTACCAGCTTTACCACACATACATAGATGTGTAAATATATGAAATGTGTGTGTGTGTGTGTGTGTGTGTGTGTGTGTGTGTGTGGTGTGTGTGTGTGTGTGTTGTGTGTGTGGTGTGTGTGTGTGTGTGTGTGTATATTATATATTATTATATATATATTATATATATATATATATATATATATATATATAATATATTATATATATAATTATATATATATATTCTCTCTCTCTCTCTCTCTCTCTCTCTCTATCCCTCTCTCTCTCTCTCGCTCCTCTCTCTCTCTCTCTCTCTCTCTCTCTCTCTCTCTCTCTCATCTCTCGCGCTCTCTCTCTCTCTCTTCTCATCTCTCTCTCTCTCTCTCTTCTGTTTATGTATTCATGTATATATATGTATATGTATGTATACTACACACACCACACACACACACACACACACACACACACACCACACACACACACACACACACACACACACACACACACACACACACACACACACACACACACACACACACACACACACACACACTGTAAAGCACACAAAGGATACATGCTAACTATTGATGTACACATACAAACTGAATTGCTAGGAGTGCATGAGAACATGCATATTAATTTTCTCTGGAAAATTCTTTTATTGCTGTAGATTTAATGTTATTACTTGCATATATAGTATGTTATTTTACATTTTAAGATATATATGACCTAGATGCCAAATTGAGGTATTACCATTAACTGCTTTCACAACATGGGCCATCTGCAGCATTTAAGGACTTTTTCCTCACAGTAGAAACATGTATCAAACCACTATATATGTATTTACTGTAGCAAAGCAATTACATTTTACAATACATTCTACTCCTGCACTGTCTTCAGTAGAAATATCTCACTTGTTGCATCCCTTTTTATTATCCTTTTATTCCCAAGAAAGCACATATATGCTAAGAAAAAATAAGTCCGGAGAAAGAGAGAGATTACCCAAATTGTGTTAACAAAGAAACTATAAAAAAAAAATTCTTTCAGTGACTGTGGTGTTTCCCACACATCCAAATATTTTATTTCTAGAATGATGCTACATTTCCTTAGACTGTGATACAGACTTGAATTTATTATATATAAAAAAGCAAATGGCAATGGCAGAAATTAAACATTTCTTCATAACTATTAAGTTGAGGTCTTGCTAATCTGTGTCAAATATAAATTCCTTTGAATATCAAAATTGAAACATCTTTCAGTTATAGACTACTGGGTAACACTACTAAAATTTACAGAATATTTATGGCATTATTATGTTATGCTGATGTTCTTGGCAGAATGATTCTAAGAAAAGGACAGACTTTTCTCAAGCATTTAAATAAGCTGCATAAAAATCTTTCCACATTCAGGTATTCATAAGCTATTACCTACCTAACATTTTCATTCACTATAATCATGTTGTTTGTTGTCACTTACATTGGGACACCCTTATGATCATTCTGTCATCATTTTGTCGGCATACATGTCAAATAGGTGAAGAACTTGCCCTCTTTGTCGGCAAAATAGGGACTTGCACCCCAAATATGAATTATTATAAGTACTGATTCACAGACAACCATTTTCATAATTTTTTTGTGAATAATATGTTTTCAAGGGATAAACCTTTTTTTTATGTGAATAGTATATTTTCAAGGAGTAAACCTGATTTTTCACGTCTGCTTACATTTTTTATTACTTACCATTATTTATGCAACTGTATATCTATTTCAAATTTTTTATTCATTACTGCATTAGCACTAAAATAATGATGCTACATGTGGAGATTCTGTAGTGGTTTTTATGGCTAATCTAGGTTATTTCCATTAGGATACCTAACACCTATTGAGGTAATGCAAAAACCCATGTTAAGAAAGAAGGAGCATGCAATGTTTACAGAAAACACATTTATTCCCTCAAAGAGTGTTGTTATGTCCTCTTTCCACATAAGAACAGAAGAGCATTTACAGAAGGAGTACTGTTTGCCTCATAGCTTTGGTTGAATGTTAAATTCCATGGCAAATGTTCATAATCTTTGAGTAATGCTAGGGAGATCATTATATATTTCTCCAGTAAAAAATAGCTTGTTCACATTTTTCTTTTAAGAATATGCCCATAAATGCATAAACTGAACAAATACAGCAAGTGTTGGGGTCTTCATTTTTAACTGTGTGAATTATTGTGATTTCCCCTTTTTTAGTATAGCACTTTAAATTTCCCAAATATATGAAAAGTATAATAAAAAATTAGCAGATGATATATACATGAGTATGTGTGTGTTTGTGTGTTGTGTGTGTGTGTGTGTGTGTGTGTGTGTGTGTGTGTGGTGTGTGTGTGTGTGTGTGTTTTACACATATACATATATATCATACATACATATATATATAAAATATATATTATATATATATAATTTTTATATGTGTGTATATATGTATAATATGTATATATACACATATATGTAGAAATATGTATACACATTATACATGCACACCACACACACACACACACACACCACACACACACACCACACACACACCACACACCACACACAAAACACCACACACACACACACACAACACACACTCTATATATAAAATTAATATAATTAATATTATATATAAATATATATATTTATATAAAATTATACACATTATACACACACACATATTTTATACATATACATATATACATATATATGTATATGTATGTGCTGAAGTAGATAGACAAGAAAAAGATCAATAGTTTTTGACATGTGGTACATATATTAACATATAATATTGTGTTGTGTGGGGTATGTTTTGTGTGGTGTGTGTGTGTGTGTGTGTGTTGTGTGTGTGTGTGTTTTTGTGTGTGTGTGTGTGTGTGTGTGTGTGTGTGTGTTGGTGTATGTATGTAAAATTTTATATATATATATATAAAATATATATATATTATATTTTATTATAATATATATAATATATATATGTATATATGTATATATGTATATATGGGGTATTTAAATATATAAAATATATAATTATAATATTCATATATATATTTGTGTTATATATATAATATATATATAATTTTATAAAATATATTATATATTTTTTGTATAAAATATTATATATATATATATATTATATATATATACACACAATATATTTTACATAAAATATATATATATACATATACTATCATATACTATATATACACAATATACATATACATATATATACACAAAATACTATACATATATATATTATATATATATATAATTTTTTTTTGTGTATATAATATATTATATACATATAATTATATATTCATATATATTATATATGTATATGTATATGTTTTTATATAATATATTATTTAATATATATTATAAATATATATATATATATATATTTATTATATTATATTTATATATATATATATTATGGGGTGTGTTTTTATATATATCTAATTTTTCTATATTATATATTATTATTTTATATCACACACACACACCCACCCCACACCACACCACCCCACACACCCACACCACCCACACCCCACACACCCACACACCCCCCCCACCACACACACACACACAAGTACTATGTTATTGTGGGCTGTGTGTGTATATATATGCTTGAAATGTCTCAGGGTCCCTTACATATGATATTCAGAAAAGTTTTAAAAACACAGATATACCAAAAGAAAGTTTTTTCTCCTTTTAAGGGCAAAACCCCCTTACAAGCATCTCTCACTTTTTAAAAAATTTGTTTATAACATTTTAGCTTTTCCCTTTCCCTCCTGTGTGCTCAATGGGTCAGTGCCCAAAGGGACCAGTCTGACTTCCCGTGTAGTGTTCAGGAGTTAAAGGTTCTCAGGTGCCTATTCCTAGCACCAGGCAGAGGTGATGACTGTCGAAAACCCGTTGGTCGAGGCTACAAGTCACTTGACACCTGCATGAATTATTTTTTTACAGGCTCTTTCTGTGCCCTTTCCAAAAATTGAATAATGAGGAAATAAACAATATAGTCTAAAAAGAAAGAAAAAAATTCTCATATGGTATTGACATGGACCATTTTTATTTTTTTTGCTGAGTGGAAATAGCATCAAGCTACAAATACAGAAGTCTTAACACACAGCACAAATCAGAACTATCGGGTTTCTGTACATGCATATCAGAAAATTTTTACATGACATGCAAAACAGAAATTACATGCCCTTTTATCATGCATGCATTATATACTCTGTGATCTAAGCTCTTTTAAAGTATTTTTCATGTGTGCGTGTGTGTGTGTGCGTGTGTGTGTGTTGCGTGTGTGTGTGTGTGTGTGTGTGGTGTGGTGTCGTGTTTGTGTGGGTGTGTGTGTGTGTGTGTGTGTGTGTGTGTGTGTCTGTCTGTCTGTCTGTCTGTCTGTGTGCGTGTGCGTGTGCATGTGCATGTGTGTGTAGATGTGGGTATAATACGTGTTTCATTAATCAGTAGACAAAACATCCTATAGAATGTTATCAGAAAATAAAACTATAGTTTTAGTTGTGTATGATAAAACAGTACAAAATGTGTATGACCAACTGAAATGTAGAAAATACTTTAGTTACATACGAAGAAATATTGAATGGTTAATAAAAAAAATGTAAGAATAAAACTTTATTCAAGATTTTTAGAACACTCAAAAAATATAGAAAAAAAATCATAACCATAGAATAAATACATATATAAAAAAAATCCATTATAATATAGAAAATAAAAATTTATGATATAATTTTATTGCTTTCCTAATCTATACTTAATCTTTTCATGATTCTAATGCAAAATATACCCATCCATTCATTTTACGAATTTCATTAAGGTGTTTTTCTGGTAGGACTGTAAAGATAATGCAATAACTTTTTTTGTCTTTTTAGTATTTTCAAAAAATTGATTTGTTTATATTTTT
>NW_023652744.1:0-30909 GCF_015228065.2 Penaeus monodon
TAGCCGACCGACTGTCTCTCTGCCCCCAAACAAAAGGCAGGCTGGCAGACGGCGTGCTACCACAGGGTCGTGAACACTAAACACCCCCCAAGAGCACCGAGCACCACAGTGTCCCCAGAAACCAGGAGGGAAAACCCCAAAGTGGGGAGGTAGGGACGAAAAACAAAAAATGACAGTCTTTCCTTTATTCCCCAAAGTTTTTTACCCGTACATTTTTCTATAGGCACAATACGGGGGGGAAACCAGCATGCCCAACCTGCACGATACAGCTTATAACGGGGGCAACACAAAGTTTATCAGGTCACAAGGGCACCACGGGGTCTTCACAGGAACAGTGCCCAACCCAAATATCTTGGCTTTTTCCCTCCTCCTCCCCTCAAGAAAGCTGCCATTTTTCCCAGGTCCCCTTATTTTTTAAAATCCCGGGTCACCCTTTTTCATTTAAAACATGTTTCGCACAGAAAAAACCCCTGGGTGCATACATATGGGGTTTTATATATGTTGGTGTGTGTGTACACACAATCCCACCACACACTATAATATATCTATATCTTATTATACATAATTGTGGTGATGTGTGTGTGGTGTGCGTGTGTGGTGTGTGTTGTGTGTGTGTGCTGTGTGTGGTGGTGTGGTTGTGTGTCGTGCGGGTCTACATATGTATATATTGTATACCATTTTATCACAATTAACTATATCTTATGGAATAATGTTGTTGATATAAATAATATATGAAAAAAAAACTAAGGTTCTCACTATCTTTGGTTACTGATAAGCATGGCACTAATTCAAAGAAAGACAAGCCTTAAAAAATCAACCGTCCTTAACCAACCCCCGCCGTCATGACCCGCTAACACCGCGGGGTTCTAGATAAAACCAACTCCTTTTTTTACGTCATTGGGGCTATTAAAAATACATTTCAAAAAACAAATTTTACTTTAACAAAATAATTTGAAACTTTTCACTATACACTATAAAGCCACAGCAATTATAAAACATTTACAAATGCAAAGGAACGAAAACCTATTTTTTTGGCTTTTTCGACAGCTTAACAAAAATCATACCATTAACTTCCTTTTTGAAAATTTTTTCAATTATTTGTAATAACTGTTTTAAAAAAAAAAAACAAAAAACAAATTTTTAAAAAAACCCAAAAAAAAAAAACAATTTTAAAAAAAACCCCCCCCACACACATTATTGTAGATTACAAATTGCTTTTTTAAATTTTTTAAATTTTTGTCTATTCTATATAAAATTTATATTATTATATATATAAAATTATATATATATATATGCTATATATATATATATATATTTTAAAATATTATATTTTTAAATTAAATATATATTATATATATATATTTTTTAATATATATATATATATATTTACATAATTATTTATATGTATGTTTTGAAGAGAGATTTTGTTTTACAGGAACAGAAATAAAAGAAAAAAAAATTAATAAATGATTTTCTCTAGTTTTCATTACCATTTCCACGAGACGCTTTTTGCTGCTAGGAGGGAAGGAAAGGGGGGAAAAAATCCCCGACGAGGCCTTCTCCTAAAAGAATGGAAAAAGCTGCATATAAAAGGGCGGCTCGCTTGCGGTCGACACATTCGCTCGCCGCTGAGTATGGTAGAGGGCCCGGGCGGGAGGGAGAAGAGACGGCGCTGTCACGTTTCTCCTCAATCGCCTGGAAAAATCTTTTTTTCTTTAAATCAAAGCTTAATGTAGCCATAGGTGTATTGTGAGTGGGGCCGGGGCGCTGGGGAAGATCACGTATCTGACTTTTTCAGTTTAAAAACGAAATTTTTTGTGGCAAAGCTTGTCTGGGAATCGGTAGGGGGGTTTTGTGTTTTTTTTGGAAGTTGAAACACGTTGGGGGCGAATTACCGTTACGAAATGTAGGTAAATGTGCTGTAGGGTGGTGTTTGGGGAATGTTACCTATTGCTTTTTTACTCATTCTTAGGGTATTTGCTTCTGATTTACAGATAAATTCTTACTGTTGTTGGCCTTGGGCTCTGCGGCTGCTGGGATCTTTCCCCTTGGGGACACGGGCTTTTCCAGGGACATTTCCCTCCCCCGGGGAAAGGGCCCTTTCCCCTCCTGTCGGGCATGGATTTAGGCCAAACGCGTTCGCTTCCCACACGGAGTACGGGGCTTCAACCTGCCCCGTCCACCCCCCCGTGCGACCTGTGGCCCTGTGCGCCTGTGGTGCATCACCGGGTTCCCGTGGCCCCGGTGACCCCCGGGGCCTTCTATGGGGCAGCATTTCGTCAAATGAAAATATTCAAGGATGATAAAAGAAATCTGCAGAACAAATCTTTCGTCTAACGATGAATTTTTCCCCACTTGCCTGAGTCGTTTTCCCTTTGCCAGTATATCCCCCCATAAAATCTATAACAAATAAAAAAATATTTTCGAAATTCCAGGTGCACCGACCCGAAGGGGACCGTGGGGGCCCCAGTCTTTACCTCGGGCGTCCCGGTAAGTGTCGAGGTCCCTGCGCTGCATTCAAGCTGCTTTCAACCATAAAATGCTCATGTATATACTATATTGATACATATACATATACATGTAGTTATTTTTTATATGCATTAAATATACAATTTTAATGTATGTAATTATTCATTGCATGTAATGGCGAGGTGTTCTTCTCCCCTTTTTTTAAAGCAATCTTTCTTGTCATATCGATTTAAATCTTTCCTCTGTCGATGTCCATTAAGGAAAATCTCCCCAAACCCCAAAACCTTTTTTTCTCACCCACCAAAATGGGGGGTTCGGACGACTTCAGGTGGCCCAAAGGGCGGGGCGACGCGAGTACCATTTCTCTGGCGCCATGACGGCAGCAGACCTACACGTGGGATGGCCCCAACCGTACTGCGGAAACCCTTTGGGCCCCGGGCTGGCGGGGTAATCAGCATCGAGACTCGCCCAAGAGGACAGTCTCGTCAGAGAGGCATTCAGAAGGTAATATTTAAAGCTCATCCTCCTTTTGGGTTTTTTGTGGGTTTCCCACACTCAAACTTTCAAGGTCGAGACTCAAATCCACAAAAGCTATGAGTAGCAACTTGCTAATACGTGCTTTTTTTACTTTTAGATCATCTACCTGGTTTTTGGACCTCAGGTCAAATCAAACCATGGCTTCCCCTGGCTTCAGGTGAAGATTCGGGGGCCCTCAACTGTTCACCCCCGGCGGGTAAGTGCCCCCCTGGCTTTTTCCCTTTTACTCAAACCCAAGAGGCTATTTTTTGTCGAAACTCTTCTACTTACCATGGACACCAGGAATCATCGACCACAACCAGACAACCGGAGGGGAATGAAAACTCCGGGGGGGTTCTCAACAACGCTACGACGCGGCTCAGTGGCACGCATCCCTCCCACCACGACAAGGCCATCATCTGCGGCGCAAAGTCAAGCCCCATGGATAAACACAATACACCAAAAACCGGAAGCCATACATAAATTGTAGTTTTGTATTTAATTAGAATATGATAAGCCCAATACAAACTTTTTTTATAAACTAATAATCAAAGTATTATGTTTTATTGCCATTTTCCAATTACCAAAACACAACAAAAACAAAGTATTCAAAAATTGTTATTTTGATATCGTTGAAATAAATTTTTTTAAACCTTTATTTTTATTTACATTTTCATCTCCTTTTTATCACTAGACATTTTCCAATGAATTCGAGTATTGTCGACACGCACCCACCTCCTTCCCCCTACACTACCACCGTGTACACCGCACGCACTACATATTCATATATATATATATAATTATTATATAAATAATATATATAAAGTTAAATGAGGTTTGGAAAAACGTCCTTTGTGTTTAAGACAGTTTTTTCCTACCAAATGTTCATTATTATTTTTCTCCCATTATTGCAGACTATGGGGATGTATTGTTTTTGTGTTTTTTATCTTGAAAATTTTCCAATAGATGTATTGTACGACCAAAATTTGAAGAGTTACAATCTAACACGACAAAAATTTTAAAGTTATTTACTCCAGATTTCTAAAAAATTAAAAGTGACATTCGCTACAAAAACATAACAACAAGACTATTTTTTATGTCAAAAAATTTTCTGTCAACGTCTATAAAAAAACCTATTTCTGAAAAACTAAAGCAGGGTTGGGTAAAATATTTGTAGTAATTAAAATATTCCATAACTAATCTATCAACATTTTATATAAATTATTTTTCATTCGGGGCAATGATCATCAAAATTGCAAGGATGCTAAATTGGTCTTACTCCTTGTCACAGCAAATGGGAATAACCCTGGGCCCTCATCATCTCCTTTTGTAAAGGATAAAAATAAAGGCCTACTGAAACACTTGGGGTTCCAAAATTTCCCTACCTGCAATCTTTTACCCTGGGAAAGTATGCCTGGAGGGGTGGGGTCTCTTCTGCTACTTAAAACAGGGCCATCAAAATTCTGACAGAAAAAACAACTTGCAAAGAGGGACTAACTATTTAGTGAACAACCTGTCGTCAAGCAATTTCACCCCTGCCATTTGCGCTCTTTCCCGCACCCTGTGTCATATTATATTATATGTGTGTGTGTGTTGTGTGTGTTGTGTGTGTGTGTTACGACTCCGCAGCGAAGGCGCCCTCCCAAATTCCCGCTGCGGTTGAAGTCACATAAAAAACAAAACATAAAAATATTTCTATTCCTACACACTAATTTACATATTCTTACCACTTTTCAACGAACAACCACAAATTTCCTCTTTCAGTAGCCTCTCCCTTTATCAACTAATTCCTCGTATCTAAAAACTCAGCACCCAAAAAACGTTATCGCCTACACACACACACACAAATATATACTGTATATCTATCTATCTATTATATGTTTTATTTATACATATATAACAGTCCACAAACCCAAAACAAACACACAACCTATATATATTTATATATGTGGTTTGTGTATATATATACACACGAAATGCATCTAGGGAAAACACTTTTATCCCCAGTCGCTGAAATTGTGCCCTGCGAAGTTAATATTTTTAGCGCAATTATCAAAAAATGTTTTTACTATAATTTAATTTTGCCTACCTTGCCTCTGGGTCTTTAGAAATGGGTTTCATTATTTTGTTGCAAAGCTTTAAATAAAACGATACATTTGGTTAGTTAAATCCCTGACATCGAATGTCCCTTTGTTTGTAAATATACATGCGTGCATATATATAAAAATTAAATATATATAACATATATATATATATATATATATAATAATAATATACATCATATATATACTATTATATATGTATATTATAATATATTTTATATATAATATATATATATATATTATACGTATATTACACAATATACATATATATATAAAAATATATATATATATATATATATATATAATATTATTATTGTGTGTTGGTGTGTGTGTGTGTGTGTGTTTGTGTGTGGGTGTGTGTGCGTTAGGTGTGTGTGTGTGTGTTAAATAAATATATTAAATATATGAAATTTTATTTATTTATACTACTTTAATTTTTTTATTATTATTCAAGAGCCTTCATTGCGCTGCAGAACTCAGGCCTTGGGTCTTTTGCAGTACCACCTTTGCCGGGGGATGCCTTTCCTAATCAACCTGTTTCAGCGCGCTAACCACTTGCCCCTCAGGGGCGCCCCCCCTACGACACCTCTTTCCCACATCTCAAGGTTTATGACTCTCCCGTAAAATGGGTTTTCTAGCCAGCCACATCAGAGCCAGGCATTTTGAAACTCCCGCGGGGGGTATTGAACTCGGGACTACGGGGACCAGGGGCCTTTAAAAACCACTGGACCTCGCCCAGACATATTATATACATAATACATTACTATGTACATATATATTTTTTTAACTTATAAAAAATACAATATAAATATGCATATATCTTTAAACGCCGACCGCCTCGTCCTCTGCCCCCAACACAAGGCGGGCTGGGCAGACGGCGTGCTATCCCGGGGTCGTAAACACTAACACTCCAGGGGCCCGGCACCACAGGGGTCCCAGAACACAGGGGGGAAAAACGCCAAGTGGGGGTAGGGCACGAAAAAAACACAAAATGACTTTTTCCTTTATTTCCACAAGTTTTTTACCCGTACACTTTCTTAGGCACAATACAGGGGAAACCAGCATGCCCACAACTGCACATACGCTTATCAGCACACAAAGTTTACCCCGGTCCAAGGGCACACACGAGGTCTTCACAGGAACAGTGCCACCCCGTCTTTTGGGCTTGTTCCTGGGCTCCTTTCCCCTCACAGCAGCTGCGCCCATGTTTGCCAGGGTCCCTTCATGTTAACACAATGCCAGGTCATCCTTTTCAGTTAATCATGTTTTCGCACAGAGACAAAGACCCATGGGCGTAGCAACATATGTTGTATAAAAATGTGTGTGTGTGTGTACACACAATCTCACACACACAAATATATATCTATATCTAATCTATATATTATACATATATTTGTGTTGTGTGTATGTGGTGGGTTCGGTGTGTGTGTGTGTGTGTGTGGGTGTGTGTTGTTGGTGTGGTGTGTGGTTGGTTTTGTGTGTGTGCGTCGTGTCTACATATGTATATATATGTTACACATTTTCAAAATTTAAACTATATCTTATGGAATATATGTTGTTTTGTAATCAATACAATATATGAAAAATAAACTAAGGTTCTCAACTATTCGTTGGTGTACTGACTAAGATGGCAGCTAAATTCAAAGCAGAGCAGCCTTATAAAATTCATACACAAGTCTTTTTATCCAACCCAGGCCGTCATGATCCGCTAACAGCCTGCAATTCTAGATAAACAACTAAACTTTCTTTACGTCATTGTGGCTTTTAATAATACATTTCAATAGTTTAATTTTTTTTACCAAAAAAATTATGTAACTATTCACATATACACTATAAAGCCAACAGCAATTATATAAGCATTTACAAATCAAAGAACCAAAACCTATTTATTGGCTATTCAGCCAGATTAACTAAATCAACTCTATATCATTCCTTTGATATATTTTCATTATTATGTAATAACTTTATAAAAACATGATAAATACAAACATACATATATACAAATATAACACAAAATAATGGTATATATCATACAACACAAAAAAATATTTTGAGATATAATATATTGCATTTATCTATTTATATTTGTCTATTCATATAATATATATATATTAATATATATATTATATATATAATGCATATATAAATAGATATATATATATATATATATATATATTACATATATCATATTATTTATACCATCTAGTATGCATGTATATATATGCAATATATATTATATTATAATATATATATATTTATATATTTTAAAAACATATATGTATGTATATTGTATGTATTGAGAGAGAGATATTAATGTTTACAGAACAGAATAAAAGAAGAGAAAATTAAAATCAATACTTTTCTCTAGTTTCATGTACACTTTTCCCGCAGACCTTCTGCTGCCATGGAGGGAAGGGCAAAGGGGAAAAATCCACGTCGACGATGACCTTCTCCTCAAGCAATGGCAAAAGCTGCAATAAAATGGCGGCTCTGCTTGCGGTCGACACTTTCCGCTCGTCCGCTGAGTATGGTAAGAGGGGCCGGCGGGACGGAGATAGAGACGGCGCTGTCACGTTGTCTCCTCAATCGCCTGAAAAGATCTTTTAGTCATTTAAATCAAGCTTTAAGTTACCATAGCGTGTATTTGAGGGGGGCCCGGGGCGGCGGGGGGAAGATCACGATTGAACCCCTTTCATTTTTTAAACGAATGTTTTGTGGCAAAAGGCTTGTACTGGGAATGGGTATGGTTTGTGAATTTTTGTAAAGTGTGAAAACACAGTTGAGGGCGAATTACACTTACGTAATGTAGGTAAATGTGCTTAGGTTGTGTTGGAGATGATACTCTATTGTATTTACGTCATTCTGTAAGGGTATTTGCTTCTGTTTACAGATGAAGTTCTTATTGTTGTTGGCCTTGGCGCTGCGGCTGCTGGGGATCATTCCTTGGGGACACGGCATTTTCATGGACATTTCCCTCCCCCCGGGCAAGGGCACTTCCCTCCTGTCGCATGGATTTAGGCCAACGCGTTTCAGCTTCCCCACACGGAGTACAGGGCCCTTCAACCTCCCGGGCCGTCCACCGCCCCGGTGCACCTGTGGAAACCTGTGCGACCTGTGGGGGTTTCACCCGGGTTTCCCCCGGGGCCCCGGTGATCCCTGGCCCTTCTTGTGTGGCAGGTTTTCCCGTCAATCCCAATATTCAAGGATGATAAAGTAATCGGCAGAACTAAATCTTCGTCATAACGAGTGAGATTTTTCCACTTCCCTGAGTCGATTCCTTTGCCAGTATATCCCCTCCAATCAAATCTAATGCCCAAATGCAAAATATTTTGTTTTCATCCAGGTGCACCGAGCCGAAGTGGACCTTGGTGCCCCAGTCAGTTACCTCGGGCGCCCCCGGGTAAGTGTCGAGGTCCCTACGCTGCATTCAGAGCTGCTTCCACACCCTGAAATGACTCATGTAATACATATATTAAATACATATACATATACATTATGTATATTTTTTATATCATGTAAATAACATATATATGTATGTAAATTTATTCATATGCATGTAATGGCGAGGTGCTTTTCTCACCTTTTGAAGCAATCTTTCTTGTCATATCAGTAATCATTCCTGTTTTTGATGTCCATTTAAGGAAATCTCCCCAAAAAACTCCAACCATTCTTTTCTCACCCACCACAAGGGCGGTTCGGACGACTTCAGGTGGACCAAAGGCTGGGCGACAGCGAGTACCACTTCTCGTGGCGCCATGACGGCAGCAAACCTACACGTGGGATGGCGCCAACCATACTTTCGGCAACCTTGGCTCCGGCTGGCAGGGTATCAGCATCGAACTCGCCAAGAGGACAGTCTCGTCAGAGAGGCGATTACGAAGGTAATATTTTAATCATTTTCTCCTCTTGTGTTGTGGGGTTCAACTCAAACTTTCCAAAATCGAGAATGAAATCCACGAAGCTAGAGTTGCAAATTTGCTAAATACGTGGGATTTTTTATCTTTTTAGATCATCTACCATGGATTTGGACCTCAGGTCAATCAAGACCATGGGGTCGCCCGGGCTTCAGGTGAGATTCGTGGGTCTCAACGGTCTCACACCGGGGTAAGTGCCTTTCCCGGCTTTTTCCTTTTACTCAAACACCAAAGGCTACTTTTGTCGAAAACTCTTCTCACTTACCAAAGTGATCACCAGAAACATCGACCACAACCGACAACCGAGAGGGAATGAAACTGCCTGGGTTCTCAACAACGTCTACGAGACGGCATCAATGCACGACATCGCCTGCCACCACGACAAGGCCATCATCTGCGAGCGCAAGTCAAGAGTCCATGGATGAAACCAAATACACCAAACACGAGAGCAATACATCAAGTGTGTAGTGTGTGTATTTATTATAGATAAATGATAAGCCCAAAACAAACTTATTTATAAAAAAATATGAATCTAAGTATTTTTTTTATTGCCATTTTCCAATTCCAGAAACACAACAAAACTAAGTATTCTAAAATTTAGTATTTGAATCGTTTGAAAGAAATTTTTCAAACCTTTTATTTACTTAACTTTTCATCTCCAATTCTTAGTCACTAGACATATTCCAATGAAATTACGAGTATGTTGCGACACGCACCCACTCGCTTTTACGCATACAATACACACGTGTACACACCCCGCACATACATATATACATATATTATATATATTATATATATTATATAATTATATATATATATATATAATAAAGTATAGTAGAGGTTTAGGAATAATCATCCTTTAAGTGTTTGATCAGCTTTTCTAACACAAATTTCAGTTATATATTTTCGTCCATTATTGCAGACTATGTGGATTATTGTTTGTGATTTTAGTCTTGGATAATGTTCACTTGAGGGATTGCTACTGACCAAAATCTAGAAGAAATATACTAATCTAACACGACAGAAATTTAAATATTTTACCCCCAAATTTACTAAGTAATTAAAATTGACATTCGCTTCAATAACATAACTAAGCAAGACTACTTTTATGTCATAAATTTTCTGTCAACGATCTATAATAAACATATTTCTGAAGAACTAAAGCGTGTTAGGTAAAAAAATTGTAGTATTAAGAAATTCCATAACTAATCTATACTAACATATTATATAAACTATCTTCCATTGGGACATGACTTATCAAAATGCCAAGGATGCATCACATCACATTGTCTTCTTGTCTCCATCATCTTTCCCTTTGTATAGGATCAAAACTCAAGGGGTTATCTGAAACACATTAGGTTCCACATTTCTACCCCGCTATATCATTACCCAAAGGAAATGTTGCCTGAACAGGTCGAATCTCTGCCCAGCTACTTCAAAAGGGCGCGTCAACTTCTGACTGTAAAAACAACTTAGTATAACAAAACCCGTGTCAGAGGGGACAAATTTTAGCCCCCTCATATTCGTTCTTTACCGCACCCTTGTGCATTTATATATATATATATTATATATATATATATATATATATATATAAAATATATATATATATATATTATACATATATATATATATATCATATATATATATATACATATATATATATTACATATATAATATATATATATATAATATATATATATTATAATATAATTATATATATAATATATATATTATATATATATATATATATGTATGTATGTGGGGTTGGTGTGTACGACTCTGAAAATTCCCCTGCAGCGAAGGCGAAGCAGAGAAATTGGTGAAATTTATGAAAATGTGCAAAGTGACGAAGTTCACGGACACTGCGGTTAGCTGTGATAAAGTGTGTGTATTTGTGTATGTTTCATGTGTACATACATATGTATATATATAAAATATAATAATATATATATATATATATATATATAATAATATATATATATATATTATATATATAATATAATTATATATATATAATATATATATAATTAATATATATATTATAATATTATATATATATATATTTCATTGATATTCATTGTATACAGAATCACTACATACTTATACACACACATATATTTTTTTTTAATGGCACGCTGCGAAGGGCATTGGACCCATACCTGTAGGCCGTTAGGCTTGAAGGCTGAGCAGGTAAAATAAAATATAAAGGAAAACTGATGAAAATATCTCCGGGGTAATTGAGTCATACACTGAAACGATGAGGACGCACCCTTACTTGATCAGTGAAACAGGACATATTAATTGATGATGCCGACTGATGTGACGTATACTCAGGGCCCGGGTTTTAGTGCTTCCATGATTCTTATTCGGTTTAGGTACACGTTAAATTCACCACATTACTCCAATCCTTTTCATCCTTACTATTTTGCTCGCACGTCTCTGAAGCCACCATCATTCGGGACCCAAAGACCATCAAAAATGCGAAGATCATCACATTGCCCTACTCCCGGTCACAGCAAATGATTGGAATGAACCCCGGATCCCCCCATCCCTTTTGTATAGGATCAAAACTCAGGGGCTTATCTGAAACAATATTAGGTTCCACAATTCTACCCGCTATATCATTACCCCCAAAAGGGGAAATTAGCCTGGGGAAATAGTGGAATCTCTGCCACAGCTACTTCACAGGGCGCTCCATTTTTCACTGTAAAAAAAACTTGCAAAAGGCTAACTATCCGCCAACTCCCCTTATCAACACATCTTAGCCATTAAAACATCTCTAAAAAAAGGTTTAAAACACTTTCAACACATAGTTTATGGCAAAAGCAACTATGTGACGACTTCTTTACAAAGTAGCAGCTTTTCAATCACTGCATTTCCACCATGAAATTTAAAATCCTTCACATCGGGATTTACTTATAAAAATTAACCAAAAATCTCAAACTTACCACTTTTCAGTGGAAATGGTTTTGGGGCTTTACTTCCTGAGGATGCCTCTGAAAAATGCTCCAGCAAATTGTTTTCACTCAATAGTTTCATAATTTTTAACTATTTTGCGTTAACCCTCTCTCAATAACTTCTTTGAGGAATGAGAATGCTCTGATAAGCTGGGTTCACGCCTTTCTTGTTCTTTCTAAATTGTGTCTATACATTCAGCAATACTGATATGGCTTTAAAACTGTGGGCTTAAAACCCAAACAAATCCTACTATTGTGCGTTCTTCCCCTTCAGGGCAGTTTAACTAAAAGTCCAAAAATTGTCTGGTCCAACTTAATGTATTAGCCACGTTTAATTGCAAGAAAAATTCTTGAGATCTTCCCTCAATGCTATACAACTTTGGTTACTTTTAAAGACATCATGATCTACATTATGTTGTGTACAGCTAACTTGTAATTGAGCCAACTTTAATTCAAATTTTCTTACTCCTCATTTCTTTAACTTGCAAAACTTTTGTTTATATTTCTCGGAACTCAAATTTTCCGTTTTCGTAACTGTATGGCTGTGATGCCCCTTTCAATTCTTTTGTTCGATGTCAAGCAAAGTTAATAGATTTAACATCTAAAAATTTCTTATCAATTAGTCCCTTGACAACATTTTTCTTTATCTTTGATTAAAGGGCCCAAATTATTTTACTTGGAATGGGAAAACTCTGCAAATTTTTTTCCAGTCATCTTTTCTATTATCAACCAAACTTGACATAAATGGATATGACAAGTCTGCTACATTCAATTAGCCATTGGGGGACACTGGTTGCTGCATGTGTGTGCGTGCGTGTGTATACATCTGTGTATGTGTAAGGTGATTTCGATTGATTGATTATTTAAGATTAAAACTGCAAATCAACGGCTAAGGTCATAGCGGGAAACACCTTTTTAGATAGAAATGAAAATATTAAAACTTTAAAATCTATCAATAAATTTTCTTACAAATAAATAAATATATTAAATCAAAGCATAAATATTATGCTCTAAATGTATGAAGTATTGCATAAATATTAGCATGTTAATTTTAAATTTAAAAAATTGCTTCAAGCAGATTTTCCAAAACATTTATGTTGAGATTATGTGAGAAGGTAATGGATGCAATAGTGTATCCGGGCAAACCTATTTTCACAGCCTTCACCTGCAGTTTGTCTGCAGATGGATGGCCTGGAAGGGAATATCCTGACGTACCATTACTGCGGGTTTCCCTAATGGGCTTAACTTGAAATCCTCTCAGGAAATGGACGATTTCTAATCTCTTGTAGACATACCAAACTGGATTACACAAGATATCAAATGTTGCAGTTCTTCCCATTTTTCATGAATTCCCTGACATTCCTTGGTTTAGGGGATCCTTCTTAATTACTTCTTCATAAGGTTTTGGCAGCACCTGTGGTCAAGGGTTTTCCCCAGCTTTAGGCTGTTCCTTCCAGGATCCTGGGGGTACCTTTTAAGGGTTTTTACCTGTGACCTGTTTCCCAGGTTTCCTTTTCACAGCTCAGGGGTTCTTGGCCTGGGCAAAGATGGCCTGGAGCCTTCGTTTAGGGCATTCTGTCCTAGCGCGGAGGCTCCTGTGGATGTGGGGGCAGCTGGAGCTGTCACTGTTGAGGCCCCTGGGAGCCCTTTTCCCGGCGCTCCAAAGACCCCACTCTGAGCGGAGTCTTTGACAGGCTCAGAAATTCCTTTGCCTGGCAAAGGGGTACCTTTTAAGGGTTGTTTCCCAGGCTTCTTTCGAAGGCTTTAGATTTTTTGCCTGGCAAAGAACGGACCTGAGCCCTATCTTCAGGGGGATTCTGCCTAGCAGAAGGCCCTGTGGATTGGTGGCAGCTGGAGCTGTCACCGTTTAGCCTCTGGAGCTTTAACTGATGGCTCCAAAGAACCTTACTTTGGGAGGAGGAGTTTCCTATAGCCCTCATTCCTACTCCTACACTTTGGTGGAACAACTCACCAGAGGCAGTGTCAGTGATTCGGGACTGAGTTTTAAGAAGTGCAGAGTGTGTGGGTTTAAAAACACTGGAGGGCAGGGTTGTGGGAAGGAGATGGGCCAAAAAACAAACCTACCTGGCTGTGCAAACAGCACACAGGCATGGAAAACTAACTTTCTCCTTGTCCTTATTACCAATACTCTTTTCAATTTCATGAGCTTCTTTGTAGCATATTGGACCTGGACAGTTGTCAAACTCCTTGATGACCTGTTTTTACCACACTTACACATGTCCATTTTCTTAA
This sequence comes from Penaeus monodon, assembly GCF_015228065.2. Taxonomy (NCBI): domain Eukaryota; kingdom Metazoa; phylum Arthropoda; class Malacostraca; order Decapoda; family Penaeidae; genus Penaeus; species Penaeus monodon. Next base: position 14,212 of record NW_023652744.1, read on the forward strand.
ACGCTTTTGTGCCCATAACCTGCAGTGGAACACCGGGCAAGGGTAGGCACAAAGTGGATTTACTTTGAGGTGGTACCATGCCTTAATGATTCTGGAAGGGCCTAACGTGTAAATGTTAGAAGGAGAGCTGGTGTCGACGTTCCAAACCATCAACTTCTTCTTAAAACGTTTTACTGCCTTCATTAAAATTCTCTAGTTCCTCTAAACAGTTTTCCTCGAAAAACTCATCAGGTCTCGGAAAAGACAATTCCCTTACAAATGATTGAGGGTTTTGTGAGGGAAACTGAAACTTTAGCCCCAGGAAGGGTTTCATATCTCGCTGTGGGGGATCGAGATCACGTGACATACTTCAACTATTTTCCGATGTACTTCAAAAATCAAGATCCATGATTGATACACCATCAATGGTCTTCACTACTAGGTACTTACATATGAAAAAACTCCATATTTTACCAGGAAAGTTTCCTTAATAGATTGAGGAGGACTTTCTCTTTTTACCTGTTTGGGATTCCGGGATCCACTGTTATTCCTATTCTTGCGCTTTGAAACTGAAAGGTTTCCAGAGTGACACATGTATGTTCCAGAGGAAATTTCGTAGGCGTCAGGGGAAAAGCTTGATCTTATAAAATTGTAGTAATCATACAATTAGAATCTTCATTCCTCACCCCCCCCCCCCCCCACCCACTATGAGTCCAACGAGGGAAAGCTATAGTTTCGGGCTCAAAATCTCCCAACAGCCCAGGGTAATTAGGAATATATGCAGCCACTATTACAGTACTGATAGCAGTCATTTAACTTACCGGCCTTTTATCAAGCCCTCGTCTAACCAGAATAGAGGACCAAAAGGTTGTTGCTAGCTCCAGACTCCTGTCTCCTGGTAATACGGGGATCCACGCACGGCAAACACACGTGGGGGGAAGATTTCTCCCTGTCACAATGGAATGAACCAGGGTTGGTGCCCATCCCCTCTTAGGCCTTGTGCACCAGGAAGCCTTTTGTCTCTCTTCACTGGTGACCCTCCATATGGGTAGCCTCTGTCTTGCTCACCAGATCCCTTGGGAAATTCAAGGCCCCCACCGCGGGCAAGACGGCTTCCGTTAGAGGGGTGTATGGTGATGTGCATGGGTGTAATGTGTATGCGTGAACCCGCCCACGCATACAAATACAAACTGAATGCATGCAAAAGTCTATGATCGCATTCATCCCAAAAATTTATTTCAAACGATATCAATATAGCCTAAACAACTTAGATCTTAGTTTTTGGGTTTGGGTTTTCTTCCAATTCTTTGTAATTGGAAATGGCAAAACCAAATAGCAATTCATACGTGTTTATGATAGGAGTTAGTATTTGGCTTATCATATATCTATATATAAATACATACACTACACATTGATGTATGTGCATCTCTTTCGTTTGTGTAAAGTTACTGTGTTTATCCGTGACTCTACATTGCGCTGCAATGATGGCCTTGTCGGTTTGGGAGCGATGTCGTGCCACTTGAATGCCGTCGTCGTAACGTTTTTGAGAACCCCTAACATTCTCTTCCCTTTTCGGTTTGTCTGGTTGTGGTCGATATTCCTGGTAATCACATTGGTACGATTAGAAGTTTTCGAAAAAGGTACGCTCTGTGTGGTCTGAAAAAAAGGAAAGCCGGAGGCACTTACCCCGGTGTGAAACCCTTTAGACCCACGAATTCAGCACCTGAAGCCCAGCAAGCCGTGATTCTTGAGACACCTGAGGTCCAATCCATGGTAGTGATCTAAAAAAGACATAAATGTATGTATTTAGCAAATTGTATACTCATAGCTTTGTGAACTCGAACCTCGACCCTTCAAGGTGGGGGAAACGCGCAACCCGAAAAGATACTTGAAATATTACCTTCTGTAATTTGCCTTTTTGACGAGACTGTCCTCTTGGGAGTCCCCGATGCTGATACCCTGCCAGCCGGAGCCAAGTTGCCGGCAGTAAATGGTTGGCGCCATCCCAAGGTAAATCTTGCTGCGTCTGGGCCGCCAGAGAAGTGGTACTCGCTGTCCCAGCCTTTGGTCCACCTGAAGTTGGCCGAACAAGCATTTTTTGTAGGTGGAAAATGTTTGATGTTAGGGGAGGTTTCCCTTTTCGATATCGACAGCGGAATGATTTAACTCAAATGAAAGCAAAGATTACTCCAAAATTTGATGAAGGACCTTGCCATTACATGCATATATTATACAGTTTATTTCAACTTTTGAAGGCAGTCCTGAATGCACGTCAAGGGCTCGACACTCACCGGGACGCCGAAGAGCTGGCTGGGCACCACAGGTCCACTTCGGCCTCGGTCACCTGGAATTGAAGCGAAAAAAATTTGTCATAGTCTATTAATTTGATTTAAGATGAAATTCCCGGTAAAGAAAATTGATCACATTTAGTTCTGCAGATTACTTTATCATCCCTTTAATATTCACATTTGCGAAATGCTGCCACACAAGAAGGCCCGGGGACTCACCGGGCCACGAACCGGCTGATGCACCACAGGCGCACAGGTGCCACAGGTCGCACGGCGGTGGACGGCGGCAGGTCTTAAGCCATGAACTCCGTGTGGGAAGCTGAAAGCGTGGGCCTAAAGCCATGCCCGACGGAGGGAAAGTCCCTTCCGGCGGGAGAATGCCATGAAAATGCCCGTTGTCCGCCAAGGGAATGACCCCAGCCCACACGCCAAGGCCCCAAACCATTAAGAACTTCATCTGTAAATCAGAAGCCAATAAAACTTACAGATGAGTAAATAATCTATAAAAAAAAAAAAACGATAGGGTTCCTCTAGTCTCACAGTGAATTATCATACAACGATTACGGCGCATCTGGGTAATGTACATTAGATAATAAATTTTTAATTTTTCTGCAGTGTCTTTTCACCTTTACACTAATTCACAAACCACTATCGATTCCCCCCTCAATACACGCCATGGCTACATAAAGCTTTGATTTAAATGACATAAAAGATTTCTTTTCCAGGCAACCGAGAAGACAACGTGACAGCCGCGGGTCCCCATCTCCCTCCCTTCCCTTTCCATGCTCGTAGACGAGCGAATGTGTCGACCGCAAGCAGAGCCGCCTTTTATATGCACGTTTGCTCTTTGCCCTTTGCTTAGAGAAGGTCACTCTCACGGAAATTTCTCCCGTTTGCCCTTCGTTTCCGTACATAGAAAGTCTCGCTGAAATGTGTATGAATCTAGAGAACCAGTGAAGTGCCTTTTTCCATACGGAATTCGATGGTCTGGAATCCCTTCTTTCTATGCTCTCTATTATTTTTAAAGCAAATACGTGTACCTCTCTCGCTCTTATCGCGTGTAAATTTTATAAATAATTATAAAAATAGGTTTTATACCGCACCATATAGAGAGGGAGAGATGTCTATACCCACATACTGTTCTTTGTATAAAAATATACATATTATATACGTATTATTTTATCTAAAAAAGTCGCATTCGCAATCAACTATTATATGTCCTCTTCACTGCTTTAGGTAAAGCCCCTTTCCACGTTCAATTTAGCTTCGTGCATTTGTATGTTTTCCCTTTAATTTACATTTTTCCCTCTGTTTTACTTGCATTTTTATTTTTCTACTCAGCCCTCCGCCAGCGGCCTCCGGGCCCTTGTAAATGCCCCCTTGGGGGCCAACCCCTTTATATATTTTTTTAAATATATATAATATTAAAAAATATATTGTTTTGTTGTGTGGTTAATTAATATATGATATTATATATATAATATATTAATATATATTAATATAATATTATATATATACATATAATAAAATATATATATATTATATATTATTTAATTATATATATCTAAAAATATATAAAATATAAAAATATATAAAATAATATATAAAAATATATATATATATATATATATATATAATATATATTTAAATAAAATTAATTTTATATTAATATATATAATTTATATTATATTTTATATATTAATATATCATGATCTAATTAGGCACCACACACACATACAATATAGTGTGTGTGACATTTTAATAAATTAAACAATATAACCAGGCGGCTGGCCGAAGGGCTTTCGGCAATGTGGGGCCGGGGTGGGGGGCTGAGTAAAAAAAAAAATAGCAAGTAAAAACAGATGAAAAATGGTAATTGAAAAAACTACGATGCCGAAACTAAATGAACGTGGAAAAAGCGCATACCTGGCAGTAAAGAGGAATTTAATACTGATGTGCCGAAGCGCACCTTTTTTTAGAAAAACATACATACGTATTTATAGTAACTTAAACATAGACAATGATGTAGCGTATATAGACATCTCTCCCTCTCAATATGTGTGCGTGTAAAAAACCTATGTTTATATATATTTATATACATACACGCGTATAAGGCGAGGAGGTACACTTTTTGAAAAAAAGTAATAGAGGAAAATAGAAAAAAGGGTTTTCCATGACCTCGAAGTCCGTAGGGAAAGGCACTTCACTGTGTTTTTCTAGATTTCAATACACATTTCCAGCGAGACTTCTACTGCTACGGACGAAGGGAAACGGAGAAAATCCACGTAGATGAGTGACCTTCTCAAAGCAAAGGCAAGAGCAAACTTTTCTTTAAAAAAAGGCGCTCTGCTTGGGTCGCACATCGCTCGTTACTGACATGGTAAGGACGGGAGGGAGATAGGGACGGCGCTGTCACGTTGTTTTCTGGGTTTCCCCGGGAAAAGTAATTTTTTATGCTTTAAATAAAAGCTTTTATGTAGCCGGGCGTGTATTGGGGGGGGAATCGTAGTGGTTTGTGAATTAGTTAAAGTGTGAAAAGACATTTGAAGACAAATTAGAAATTTTTTTATCAATGTACATTACCGATGCCCCGTAAATCAGTTGTATGAAAATTCACGTGGGGACTAGAGACTACTTTTCACATAGATTTTTTACGTCATTCTGTAAGTGTATTGGCTTCTGATTTACAGATGAATTTTTACGGGTTTTGGGCCTTGGTGCGTGGCTGTGGGGATCTTCCCCTTTGGGGCGGCACGGGCTTTTTTCATGGACATTTCCCTCCCCCCGGGGCAAGGGCATTTCCCCTCCTGTGGTGGCTTTGGCCCCAACGCGTTCGTTTCCCCACACGGGTCAGGGTTTCAGACCTGCCGCCGTCCACCGCCCGTGCGCCCTGTGGCACCGTGCGCCCTGTGGGCATCACCGGGTTCCCCGGGGCCCCCGGTAGCCCCCGGCCTTTTTGTGGGAAATTTTCGTCAAATGTAAATATTCAAGGAATAAAAAATTGCAGAACAAATGCGAATCTTTTCTTTACCAGAATTTATCTTAAATCAAATAAAAACTAATGACAAAATTTTTCGCTAAATTTCCAGGTGCCCCAGGCCGAAGGGGACCGTGGTCCCCCAGCCAGTTTTTTCGGCGTCCCCGGTGAGTGTCAGGCCCTTGACGTTGCATTCGGGACTGCTTCCATTTGAAATAACCGTATAATATATGCAGTAATGGCCAGGCCCTTCACCAAAATTTTTTGGAGTATTTTTGCTTTCTTTTTGAGTTAAACTTTCCCGCTGTCGATATCGTTTAAGGAAACCCCCCCAACTCAACTTTCTTGCCCCCACAAAAAGCTTTTTGGGCCCCAACTTCAGGGGACCAAAGCTGGGCGACACGATACCACTTCTGGGGGCGACATGACGGCAGCAAGCTTACCTTGGGTGGCGCAACCAGTACTGCGGCAACCTTGGCCCGGCTGGCAGGGTATCAATGAGACTCCCAAGAGGACAGTCTCGTCAGAAAGGCGATTTACAAAAGGAAAATATTTCAAGCTCATCCTCTTTCTTGTGTGCGCGATTCCCCAAAGGGTCGGGTTGGGTTTCAAAAAAGCTATAGTAAAATTTTTAAAATACATACTTTTATGTCTTCTTTTTAGAAACTACCTGGTTTTGGACCTCAGGTCGTCCCAAAATCCGGCTTCCCCTGGGTTTCGGGGTGCTGAATTCGGGGTCTCAACGGGTCTCACACCGGCGGGAAGTGCCCCTGGCTTTCCTTTTTTTCAACCCCACAGAGCGTACACTTTTTAAAACTCTTCTAACTCGTACCAATGTGATTACCAGGAATCATCGCCAAAACCAAAAACCGAGAGGGAACGGGAATTCTAGGGTTTCAAAAAAGTCTACGACGAGGCACGTGGCACGACTCCCTCCCACCACGACAAGCCATCATCTGCGACGCAATGTCAGAGTCCAGGGATAACACAGATCACTACACAACGCAGAGATGCACATACATCAATGTGTATGTATGTATTTTATATAGATAATGAAAAGCCCAATACTAATTTTATTAAAACACTGTATGAATCTGTATTGTGTTTTTTTGCCATTTTCCAATTACGAAAATTGGAAGAAAACCAACCAAAAAACTAAGTTTTTCAATTTTGATTAGGCTAATTGTATCGTTTGAAATAAAGTTTTGTGTATAAATGCGATCATAAATTTGATGTTTTCTTTTTGTTTTTGTGTATGCGTGGGCACTGGTCACGCATACACATACACCCATGCACATCACCCTACCCCCCCCTCAAAACCGGAACCGTCTTGCCGCGGTGGGGGGCCTTGAAGCCCCAATGTCTGGTAGCCAGCCAGAGGTCCCCATACTGGAGGGGTCACATGAAGGATGAGAAAAAATGGTTTCCGGGTGCACCAAGGCTATGAGAGGGGGGGTGCACCCACCCCTGGTTTCTTCCATTTTGGCCCAGGGAAAACCCCCCCCGGTGTTTGCCGTGCGGGGCATCCCGTATTACCGGGAGACAGGAGTCCTGGAGCTAGCAACACCCCTCTTTGGTCCTCTACGGGTTAACGGTGGTTTGATCAAACCCCGGTCAGTTCCATGATGTATCAGTAGTAATAGTGCTGAAAATATTTTTCCTAATTTACCCCTGTGGCTTTTTGGGAGATTTTGACCCGAACTATAGTTTTCCCCTTGGACTCCATAGTGGGGGGGGGGGGGGGGGTGGGGAAAATGAAGAATTCTATTTGTATATTACTAAAATTTTTTAAAAAGATCTAGCTCTCCCCCTGACGACCTAGTAATTCCCCTGGAACACCATGTTGTCACTCTGGAACCTTTCCAGCTTCCAAAGGCAAATAGAATCCGGGGACCCGGGGAATCCCAAAACCCGGTAAAGAGAAAATCCCCCTAAATCTTTAAAGGAAATTTTTCCTGGTAATATGAGAGTTTTTCATTAGTAAGTACCTATAGTGAAGACCATTGAGGGGTGTTAAATCAGGATCTTGATATTTTTGAAGTCCCGGGAAAATAGTTGAAGTTGCCCCGGTCCTCGATCCCCCCACAGCGAGATAGCAACTTTCCTGGGGCTCAATTTTCATGTTTTCCTCACAAAACCCTAAATCATGTGGGGGGTTGTCTTTTCCCAGCCCTGATGAGATTCTGGGAAAAACTGTTAGGGAACAAAAATTTAATGTAAGGCAGAAAAACTGTTTAAGAAGAAATTTTATGGTTTGGAACATCAAACCCAGCTCCCCTTTTAACTTTTAACACGTTAGCCCTTCCAAATCGTTAATTTTGCATGGTACCACCTCAAAGTAAATCCACATGTCCTAACCTATGCAGTGTTTCCATGCCGGGGTTAGGGGCACGAGCTTTTTTTAAAAAAAAGGGAAGGTGTAAAGTGGGGGTAAAAACGGGTCTAAAGGGATGAAAAACGGGGGTCCAGTCCAATATGACAAAGAAGTCATGAAAATTTGAAAAAAAAGTTTTTTAAAATAAGGAACAAAAAAAGTTGGGGTTTTGGCAACAAAGTGTGGGGTTTGAAGGGGGCCCTTTGCTTTTTTCTCCCATCCCTTTCCCCCCCCCCCCCCCCCGGGCCCCCAAAAACCCCCCCCCCCACCCCGCCCCCCCCCCCCCAAAGTTAAAGGGGGGCCCAGGGCCCTCCCCCCGGGTTTTGGGGGTTGGACCCCCCAGTCCACGCCCACATCCACAGGGGCCTTCTCTGCTAGGCAAAAACCCCCGAAGATGGGGCCAGGTCGTTTTTTGCCAGGCAAAGAAATCCGAGCCTGTCGAAAGAACCCTGTGGAAAAAAAACCCTAAAAAAGGGACCCCTTTGCCCAGGCAAAGGAATCCTGACCTGTTCAAAGACCCGTAGAGTGGGGTCTTTGGAGCCGAGGAAGGGCTCAGGGGCCCAACAGTGAAGCTCCCCTGCCCCACATCCCAGGAGCCTCCGCTGCTAGAAGAATCCCCTGAATCGAAGGCTCAGGGCCATTCTTTGCCCCAGGCCAGAATTCCGAGGTGAAAAGGGAAAACCCGGGAAACTGGGCCAAGTAAAAAAACCTTAAAAAGGGACTCCCAGGATCCTGGAAAGGAACAGCCTAAAGCGTGGGGCAAACCCTTTCCCCAGGGCGCCAAAAACCTTATAAAAAGTAAACTGAAGAACTGGATACCCCAAACCAAAGGAAAAGTCGGGAATTCATGCAAAAAGGGAAGAACTGCAACATTTGTATTTTGTTAACCAGTTTTTTGTATTTACAAGAGATTATGAAACTCGTCCCATTTTCCTGAGAGGATTTTAAATTCAAGGGCCCATTATGGGAAACAGCAGTAATGGGACGTCAGGGTATTCCCTTCCAGGCCATCCATCTGCAGACAACACGCAGGGAAGGCTGTGAAAAAAGGTTTTTACTGACCTTTCACTATTGCATCATCTACCCTTTCCCCACATAAACTCAAAAAAAGATTTTTAAACTGCTTGAAGCTAAAATTTTCAATAAAATTTAAACATGCATAATATTTTGCAATAACTTTATACCTTAGACATAAATTTTTGCTTTGACTTTTTAAAAATTTTTGTTTTTTGAAGATAAATTTTTGTAGATTTTAAAGTTTTAAATATTTTTATATTTCTTCTAAGAAGGTGTTTCCGTAATGACCTTAGCCTTGACGTGGAGATAATCTTAAAAAATCAAACAAACGAATCACCTATACACATACACACATGTTACCACGCACGCACACACATGAGCAACCCGTTCTCCCAATGGCTAATTGAAAGTAGCAGACTTTTTCAGTTTTTCCCTTTATTCAAATTTTGGTTGTAATAGAAAAAAATGACGGAAAACAATTTTCAAGTTTCCCCGATTAAATAATAATTTGGCCTAAAACAAGATAAAGAAAATGTTTCAAGGACTAATTGTAAGAAAAAATTTTTTTGTTTTAAACTATTAACTTTGCTTAAATCGACCAAAAAATCTGAAATGGGATCACAGCCATCAGTTACGAAAATGGAAATTGAGTTTGAGAAATATAAAAAGATTTGCAAGTTAAAAAAGAGGAGTAAGGAATTTTTAATTAAAGTTGGCTCAAATACAACGTTTTAGTGGGAACAAAAAGTAACTCATATTCTTAAAAGTAACCAAGTTTGTATAGCATTTGATGAGGGAAAATCCCAGAATTTTTTTTGCAATTTGAAAAGTGGTAAACATTAAGTTGGCCAACAATTTTTTTTACTCTTAGTTCAAAAATGCCTAAGGGGGAAAGGGAAAGCCCCAAAAAGTAGGTTTTGATCTGGTTAAGTCCACAGTTTTAAAGCCATATCAGTTACTGCTGAAGTTATGACCAATTTTTGAAAAAAAAAAAAAAGAAGGCGTGAACCCGCTTATTTGAGCATTCTCATTCTCAAAGAATTATTTGGAGATGGGTTTAAATGCAAAAAGGTTAAATAATTAGAAAATATTTTAGTGTAACAATTTTGCGGAGCATTTTTTCGAGGATTCTAGGGAAATAAAGACCCAACCCTTTTCCCTGAACAGGTGGGAAGTTTAGAGATTTTTGGTCAATTTTTATAAGTAAAAACGATGTGAAGGGTTTTAATTTTATGGTGGGAAGCAGTTTAAATTTTTAAAAACTGCTCATTTGTAAAAAAGCTCGTCACATAGTTTTTCTAATTGCCCTAAACTATTGTGTTGAAAGTGCTTTACCCCTTTTTTAAAAAAGTTTTTTAAAGGTAAGCATGTGTTTTTAAGGGGTTGGCGGAATATTGTCCTTTTCAAGTGTTTTACAGTGAGAATGTTTGCGCGCCCGTTTAAGTAGCTGTGGGAGAGATTTCCCCTATTTCCGGCTACTTTCCCTTTTTGGGGAATGAATAGCAGGTAGAATTGGAACCTAATATTGTTTTTAGATAAGCCCCCCGGGTTTTTTTTCCTATACAAAAGGGGAAAGTGGGATCCAGGTTTTTTCCCATCATTTGCTTGACAGGATAGGGCCAATGTGATGCATCCTTCGCATTTTTGATAGTCTTGTCCCCGAATGATTTGGGGCCCCTCAGAACTGCAGCAAAAAAATAAGATGAAAAAAGGGTTGGGGTAAGTGGTGAATTTTAACGTTTTACCTTAACCAATAAGAAACATGGGAACATAAAAACCCGGGGATATACGTCTCCATCAGTCGGGACATCATCAATTAATATGTCCTGTTCCTGATCAAGTAATGGCGTTCCTCATTTGTTTCAGTGTATGACTTCAAATTTACCCCGTGAGATATTTTTATCATTTTTCATTTTATATTTTATTACCTGCCCCACCTTTAGCCTAACCCTACCAGGTTGGGTCCAATGCCCCTTTGGGCCCGCTGCCTATTAACATAATAGTGTTGTATAATGTATGTATGTTATTTTTTAATAATGTTTAAAATTTAATGTATATATATATTAATTATATATATAATATATATATATATAATATATAATTTAAAATATATATATATATATATATAAAATATATAATATATATATATATATATATATATATATATATAATATAAATTTTATATAATTATACTTGTAAAACAAACCAAGTCATACAAACACAGGTAAGTATATGACATTATATTTATAAAATATTATTATAATATATATATATATATATATACAAGAGACCATTACATACACCATACCCACACATTCACAGCTAAACCCCAGTGTCCGTGAACTCGTCACTTTGCACATTTTCATAAATTTTATCCATTTTTTGCTCGCCTTTCCCGCAGAGAATTTGAGTCGTACACCACCACACACATACAACATATATAATAATATATATATATATATATATATATAAATAATATATATAATATATAAAATAATATATATAAATAAAAATATTTTATATATATATTGTATATATAATTATGTAATAATTTTTATATTTAATAATTTTATATAATTTATATATTTATATAATATATATATTATAATTTTATATAATTGCACACAGGGTGCGGTAAAGCGCATATGGGAGGGTGAAATTGTGCCCCTGACCCAGTTTTTTTATACTAAGTTGTTTTTAAGTAGAATGTTTGACGCGCCCGTTAAGTACGTGGCGAGTTCGACCCGTTCCAGGGAACATTTCCCTTTGGGGAAAGATATAGCAGGGAAATTTTTGGAAACCCATGTTTTTTCAATAACCCTGATTTTGATCCTAACAAAAGGGAAAGGAGACAAAAAGACCCAAAGGATGTGATGCTCCTTCGCATTTTTTTATAAGTCATTTCCCCAAATGAAAGATTAGTTTATACTAAATATTTGTATAGTTAGTTATGGAATATTCTTAATTACTAAAAATTTTTTCCCAAAACTTGCTTTTAGTTCTTTGAAAAAGGTTTTTATTATAGACGTTGACAGAAAATTTTTCATAAAAGTTGTCTTCTTATTATGTTTTTGATAGCGAATGTCACTTTTTAATTTCTTAGTAAACTGGAGTAAATATACTTTAAATTTTTGTCGGGTTAGATTAGTATACTCTTCGATTTTGTCATAGCAATACATTAAGTGAACATTATCCAAGACTAAAATCCAAAAAACATCCACATAGTCTGCAATAAGGGGCGAAAAAAATAAACTGAAAATTTGTGTAAAAAACTGATCTAAACACTAAAGGACTGATTTTTCCTAAACCTCATTCTATATTTATATATTATATATATATATATATAAAATTTTATATATTATATATATATGTTATATGTAGTGCGTGCGTGTGTACACGGTGTGTATGTGTATGCGTGAAGCGGTGGGTGCGTGTCGCACACATACTCGTAATTCAGGGAATATGTCTAGTGACTAAGAATGGAGATGAAAATGTAGAAAATATAAGGTTGAAAAACTTCATTTAAAACGATTCAATATAATCAATTTAGAATACTTAGTTTTGTTGTGTTTTGGTAATTGAAAATGCAATAAACAAAATACTTAGATCATAAGTTTATAAATAAGTTTTTTATTGGGCTTATCATATATCTATATATAAATACACCATACACATTGATGTATGTGATCCCCGTGTTTGTGCGTGATTTGTGTTCATCCATGGACTCTGACTTTGCGTTTCGCAGATGATGGCCTTGTCGTGGTGGCAGGCGATGTCGTGCCACTTGATCCCCGTCGTCGTAGACGTTTTTTTGAGAACCGCCAGGCAGTTCTCATTCCCCTCTCGGTTGTCTGGTTGTGGCCCGATGATTCCGGGTGATCACATTGGTAAGTGAGAAGAGTTTTCGACAAAAAGTAGCCTTTTGGTGTTTGAGTAAAAGGAAAAAGCCAGGGGGCACTTCCCCGCCGGGGGTGAGACCAGTTGAGACCCACGAATTCTTCCCCTGAACCCCAGGCGAAGCCATGTTCTTGATTGACCTGAGGTCCAAATCCAGGGTAGATGATCTAAAAAGATAAAAATGCACGTATTTAGAAAAGTTGCATACTCATAGCTTCGTGGATTCGAGTCTCGACCTTTGAAAGTTTGGTGTGAATCCCACAACACAAGAGAGAGGATGAGCTTGAAATATTACCTTCTGTAATCGCCTCTCTGACGAGACTGTCCTCTTGGCGAGTCTCGATGCTTTATACCCTGCCAGCCGGAGCCAAGGTTTCCCCAGTACTGGTTGGCGCCATCCCACGTGTAGGTTTTGCTGCCGTTAAAGGCGCCACGAGAAGTGGTACTCGCTGTCGCCCAGCCTTTGGTCCACCCGAAGTCGTCCGAACCGCCATTTGTGGTGGGTGGAAAGAATGGTTGGAGTTAGGGGAGATTTCCTTAATGGACATCGACAGCAGGAATGATTTAACTCATATGACAAAAAGATTGCTTTAAAAGGTGAGAAGAAGCACCCCGCCATTACATGCATATGAAAAAAAGTTTTTTACATTATTATTATATTTACATGCATATAAAAAAATACATACATGTATATGTATATGTTCAATATATGTATATACATGAGTCATTTCAGGGTGTGGGAAAACAGCTCTGAATGCAGCGTCAGGGACCCGGGCACTTACCGGGACGCCCGAGGTAACTGCTGGGGCACCACAGGTCCCTTCGGCCTCGGTGCACCTGGAATTGAAGCGAAAATATTTTTCATTATCATTAGATTTGTTTGGGGGGGATATACGGGAAAAGGAAAAATCGACTCAGGAAAGGGGGAACAATTACTCGTTATGACGAAAGATTTATTCTGCAGATTATTTTTATCACCTTGAATATTTCATTTGACGAAATCCTGCACAAAAGAAGGGCCCGGACCCCGGGGCCCGGGAACCGGGGCTGATCACCACAGGCGCCGGGTGCCAAGGTCCACGGGGCGGTGCGGGGGCGGTCTAAGCCATGTACTCCGTGGGGGAAGTGAAACCGTTGGGCCTAAATCCTCCCCGCCGGGGGGAAGTCCCCTTGCCCGGGGGGAGGGAAATTCCATGAAAATGCCCGTGTCCCCCAAGGGAATGACCCCCCGCAGCCGCAGCACCCAAAGGGACAACAATAAAACTTCATCTGAAAATCAGAAGAAAATACCCTTACAAAAGAGTAAAAGTCAATGGGTAATCATCCCCAATCCACACCCTACGCCATTTACCTAATACGTAACGTGTAATTCCCCCTCAACGTGTTTTCACACTCACAAAATTCACAAACCCACTACCGATTCCCGTACAACCTACCCAAAAAAAACATTTCGTTTAACCATGAAAGATTTCAATCGTATCTTCCCCAGCCCCCGGGCCCCCCACCACAATACCCCTTTGGGCTCACTTAAAGTTTTGATTAATGACATAAAAGATCTTTTCCGGCGATTGAGGGACACGTGCAGGCCCGTCTTATCCCGCCCCCCGGGCCCGTCTTACCATACTCACGGACGAGCAATGTGTCGACCGCAAGCGAGCCGCCATTTTATATCAGCTTTTCCCATTGCTTTGAGGAGAAGGTCACTCTCGACGGGGATTTTCCCCCCTTTCCCCTTCCCCTCCAGGGCAGCAAACTTCGCTGGAAAGTGTACAAAAAATCTAGAGAAAATCTTGAGTAATTTTCTCTCTTTCTATTGCTTTTTCCTGAAAACTTAAATCTCCTCTCAAAAAATAAATACTAAAATTATGTATATATATATTATATATTATATATATTTTATTATTTTATATGCATATATATACATGCATACATAGTGTGTATAAATAAAATGAAAAAATCAATATAATATAATATATATATATATATATTATATATGCATAAATTATATATTATATATATTATATATATTATATATATGAATAGAAAAATTAAAAATAGTAAAAAAGGAATATATGTTATCTAAAATATGTGTGTTGTGTTTGTATGTCTATATATACCTATATAGGGTTTTTATATTTGTAATATGATGTTTTATTTATCATGTTTTTATACATTTTACTAAATTGAAATATATAAAAGGGAATTTTATATGAGTATGTTTTAGTTAAGTCTGGCTGAAATAGCCAATAAAATGGGTTTTTTCTTTCCCTTTGATTGAAAATGCTTATATAATTTCTGTGGGTTTTATGTTATGGAAAATTACATAAATTTTTTTGGTTTTAAATAAAATTAATCTATTTTAAATGTTTATTAATAGCCCCAAAGACGTAAAAAAAGTTGGTTGGTTTTATTAGAAACCCCGCAGGTGTTAGCGACATGGGCCTGGGTTGGAAAAGATTGGTATATTTTTTTAAGGGTTGCTCTTTCTTTAATTTAGCTGCCGCTTCTAACCAACAGAAAATTTTAGAACCTTAGTTTATTTTTTATATATTTATTTAATACAATCAACATTATTTCCCTAAGATTAGTTTAATTGTGATAAAAGTGTTACTATATATACATATGTTTAAAACGCCGCACACACAACACACACACACACACACACACAAACCCACAACAAAAACACACCACACACACACGCCACCACACACCAAAAAAAAACACACCACAAATAATTATATATATATAGAATGAAAGATATTATATGTGTGTGTGAGATTGTGTGTACCCAAACCACATATATTACACACATATGTATTGCTAGCCCTGGGTCTTTGTCTCTGGCGAAACAGTATTAAAAGAAAAGGATGACCTGGGCATGTTTAACATGAAGGGACCTGGGCAAACATGACGCGCTTGCTGTGGGGGGGGACGAGGGGAAAAGCCCAAAAGACGGGGGGTTTGGGCACTGTTTTCCGTGAAGACCTCGTTTGTGCCCTTGTGACCTGATAAACTTTGTGTTGCCCTGTTATAAGCTTTTATCGTGCAGTGTGACATGCGGGTTTTCCCCCCCTTATTGTGCCATAGAAAAGTGTAGGGGAAAATAATTGGGGAAAAATAAAGGAAAGATGTCATTTTTTTTTTTCGTCCCCTCCCTCCCCACTTGGCTTTTTCCCTCCTTTTTTTTTGGGGACCTTTTTGGGCTCGGTGCCTTTGGGAGCTGTTCAGGTTCACGCCCCTGTGGATCAGCCGTCTGCCTAGCCCGCCTTGTGTTGGTGGGAGAGAGACGAGGCGGTCGGCGTAACATATATATGCAATTTATTATGTATTTTTTTATATACGTATAAATATACATAATTGTACATATGAATGTATTTTTGTATATATATTGTCTGGGCGAGGGCCAGGGGTTTAAAATGCCCCTGGTCCTCGTGTCCCGAGTTCAACCCGCCGGGCATTGCAAAATGCCTGCGCTCGACTGCTTTCTGGCTAGAACCCGATTTCACGGCGAGAGTGATAACACCTTGAATGTGAAACCGGTGTGTGGGGAAGTGCCGCGAGGGGCAAATGGAGCGCGCTAAACGGTTGATTAGGAAAAGGGATCCCCTCAGGGAAAAGGGGTACGCCAATACCTAAGGGCCCGAGTTTTTGCACGCAATGAATGGCTCTTGAATAAATAAAATAAAAATGTATGATACAAAATTTCATACTAATTTAAAAAATTTTAAAATATTCATTTTTAAAAAACCCCACACACAATACACCACACACCACACACCCCACACCACAAAACCACACACACACCACATATATAATTTTAATATATTATTATATTATATAATTAATATTTATAATTTGTAATATGTATATATATACGATATATAATAATAATATATATATAATAAATATATATATAATACATATATATATACGATATATTGTATTATATTATATATATATATATTATATTATATATATTTTATATATATATTTTTTTGTTTTTATTGCACGATGTTATTACAAAATCAACGGGACATTCGATTCAGGGTTTAATAACCAAATGATACGTTATTTTTAAAGCTCTGTCAAAAATAATAAAGAAACCCATTTTTAAAGACCTAGAGGGAAAAAGGGGTTTGGGAAATATAAAATGTACTAGTTAAAAC